>NC_069502.1:866656748-866871748 GCF_027579735.1 Bombina bombina | reverse complement strand
CGTATGGGATGTCTTCCTTAATTGGATGGTTGATGTCCTCTCTGTCATGGTTATGTACCCATGGTTCCTAGACCTGTGTCTTTTCTGATGTTCCTGTTGGTTGTTCTCTGCACATTAAGATTGTCGCCTTAGACTGGTGCAGATGGATCATCTCTGTGTAGTTGCCATGGATTTAAAGGAAGCTCAGTCTTTTAAGTCTGCATGAGAACTTGTTGGCAATTGGCATTAATATACCGAGTGATGTTGCATTGGAGGCATCATTACCATGACTCCCCCAACGCCAGGTAGTGCACCCTGCGCTGTATGGTCTACCCCCCTAGAGGCCTGACCCTCAGTGCATTGTCACATAGTACTCAAGGTGTATTTGCCATGCCCCAGTATGTGTCTCAGCTTAAATGAGCGCTTTAAAATCCGGAGGTGAGTTTAACCCTCCTGGGGCTACCGTGCCCAATCTATATATCCATTCAGCTTCTCTTCTAAGCAGGGCCTTATTCCTGTCACCACCCCTATCAAGGGGGGGGATATGATCAATTAGGATATATCTGATAGTGGACACCTGGTGTCTCATGTCGGCACAGTGTCTGGCCACCGGTTGGTCCGATCCTCCTTGTTCTAATGCCAGCCGTATTGCCCGTCTGTGGTTAGCCATCCTATCGCGGAGTATTCCGCTCGTCTTACCCACATAGAACCGGGCACATGGACAGAATAAAAGATAAACTACAAATGTTGTAGTGCAGGATATTGAGTGCTTGATCTTGAATACTTTATTCGTGTGAGGATGGTGAAAGTTCTTAGTTGTTATGAGACCATTACATGTTGTGCACCCTAGGCACCTGTATGAACCTTTGATGTTAGTGTGGGCAGTATCCATGTAGCTTGATTTAGGGTCTGTGCGTACCAAGCTGTCCTTAAGGTTAGTTCCCCTCCGGTATGCTACCATTGGTGTCAGGTTGTGCGTGAAGGTCAATTTAGGGTCAGACTGCACTATTGGCCAGTGTTCACAGGTTAAACCATATCCCTAGGGGTTTCAGGGTAAAAAATATCCCTACAATAGGTCGTGACAATCCTGAATTTAGAAAGAAGTGGTGCCACATATTAAATAAGTGCTCCCTAGATCTTATCTTACTAGTAATAGAGGAGGTCACTACAATACTTAACAAGGTCAAAAACGAGATAGTAGCATTTGAACAAATACATAATGAAACACTTGCAGCAGATCAGCAGGAAAACTGGCTCACCAAATTACAGCAACAGGTTGATAAATATAAAACTGAATTAGCAGTATTTAAAAACAGGAAACTTGAATCTGTGAAAGCAGACTACACTAATGGTAGAGTCTACAAGTGGCTAACCGGTACATCAGAGGGTAGACCTAGGAGACCTTTTAGACCTAGGAGAGTACAATTTACAACAGTTGACACCAGTGGTGCTGATTCATCAGAAACAGACACTAGCATCACTAGACACACACCCACATCACCAAATACATATCAGACGCAACCCCCATACCATCCCCCATATATACATAGGGGACAATCCACCCCTGATCATCATTTTTTAGGGGTTACCACGAGGTCACGCAGAGGAGGGGGAGGCACTCTAGACCACACATCAGGAGGGCAAGGGGACAGACACAGACCCACACGCCGCAACAGACGGAGGATATAGTGATCAATCTTAGTAGGCATGCTCTTACAGCAGCAGAGAGCTCCATGCTCAATAAAGGTCTATCGTTTATACCAAGTCATAAAACTAATGAAATGGACCTTAAATTGGACTTGTATAAATTGAATCGCACAATGAAAATTAAAGAATATTTTCAGCACGCTCCAATAACACCAGAACTTACTAATCCTGTCCATAAGTGCAAAAAACCCAGTACATTTGAGCCAACAAACAGTAGTGCCAGCACTAAGACATTTATGAGGCTAGTGGCACAAGATATGGAAACACATAATAAGTCCAACAAATGGAGACACAACCTCACAAACACTGAAAGAGCAGCTATTAAAACCTTACAAAATGACCATGCTCTGGTCATTCGCCCTGCGGATAAAGGTGGGGCAATAGTCCTGATGGACTATGAGGATTACAAAGAAGACATACTTAAGCAATTGACTGACAACAACACTTATAGCAGGTTACCAGGTGACCCTACGGTCAAATACAAGAAAGAACTGGATGGTATCCTTAAATTAGGATTTGAACAAGGATACCTAACGGAACAACTCTTTGAATACTGCACTACAACACATCCAAGAATCCCAATATTATACACCACCCCAAAGATACACAAAACCCTACACCACCCACCAGGGCGACCCATAGTCTCTGCAGTACAATCACTCACACAGCCAGTGGCACAAGTAATAGATATTTTCCTCCAACCCATTGTCAAGACTGTCAGATCATTCATTTCAGACACTAATGACCTCATTAGGAAGATGAGGGATGTGCATGTGGAGACTGGAGACATCCTGGTCACCCTGGATGTCAACAGTCTCTACACTATCATCCCTCACGACACAGGACTCATGGCTACCAAACAACACCTCATAGACAGTACACTGTATGAGGGACCCCCCATTGACTATTTTTTGACACTAATGGAATACTGCCTCACTAGGAACTACTTTCGCTTTGAGACATCTTTTTATTTGCAACTTACAGGCACTGCGATGGGGTCTAACATGGCCCCATCGTATGCCAATATATATATGTCTCAATTTGAAAACCAATTCCTATGGAGCACTGACACATCGCAGGTTGTGTACTACGCAAGATACATCGATGATGTGTTCATGGTGTGGCGTGGCGGACAACAGGCGCTGTCAGAGTGGTTTATGAAATGGAACAATACCCCTACACCAGTGAGATTCAAGATCACGCACCACCATAAAGAGATACAATTCCTAGACCTCACTATCTACATAGATGGTAATTCCTTAGGTACCACACTCTACAGCAAGCCTACTGATAAAAATTCCATTTTAAGTGCAACAAGCTGTCACCCCCCAGCCCTATTAAAAGGGATAGTCAAATCACAGATGACAAGAGTAGTGCGGAATAATTCAAACAGAGCCACAGGGGTCTCACAGCTACAGCTCATGCGAGACAAATTCTTACAGCGGGGATACAAGCAACAGATGCTTGACAGTACCCTAAAACAAGTCCTTCCACACTCACAGGACAGCCTGATACATAAGGGGAATCTGACAGAGAAGCTGAACAAATTGATAATGGCAACAACGTTTTCACCTAACACCACACAAGCTGGTAACATACTAAGAGAACACTGGCCAATAGTGCAGTCTGACCCTAAATTGACCTTCACGCACAACCTGACACCAATGGTAGCATACCGGAGGGGAACTAACCTTAAGGACAGCTTGGTACGCACAGACCCTAAATCAAGCTACATGGATACTGCCCACACTAACATCAAAGGTTCATACAGGTGCCTAGGGTGCACAACATGTAATGGTCTCATAACAACTAAGAACTTTCACCATCCTCACACGAATAAAGTATTCAAGATCAAGCACTCAATATCCTGCACTACAACATTTGTAGTTTATCTTTTATTCTGTCCATGTGCCCGGTTCTATGTGGGTAAGACGAGCGGAATACTCCGCGATAGGATGGCTAACCACAGACGGGCAATACGGCTGGCATTAGAACAAGGAGGATCGGACCAACCGGTGGCCAGACACTGTGCCGACATGAGACACCAGGTGTCCACTATCAGATATATCCTAATTGATCATATCCCCCCCCTTGATAGGGGTGGTGACAGGAATAAGGCCCTGCTTAGAAGAGAAGCTGAATGGATATATAGATTGGGCACGGTAGCCCCAGGAGGGTTAAACTCACCTCCGGATTTTAAAGCGCTCATTTAAGCTGAGACACATACTGGGGCATGGCAAATACACCTTGAGTACTATGTGACAATGCACTGAGGGTCAGGCCTCTAGGGGGGTAGACCATACAGCGCAGGGTGCACTACCTGGCGTTGGGGGAGTCATGGTAATGATGCCTCCAATGCAACATCACTCGGTATATTAATGCCAATTGCCAACAAGTTCTCATGCAGACTTAAAAGACTGAGCTTCCTTTAAATCCATGGCAACTACACAGAGATGATCCATCTGCACCAGTCTAAGGCGACAATCTTAATGTGCAGAGAACAACCAACAGGAACATCAGAAAAGACACAGGTCTAGGAACCATGGGTACATAACCATGACAGAGAGGACATCAACCATCCAATTAAGGAAGACATCCCATACGTCCAAGGGTCAGGTTGTGCCAACATCAAAAAATAGGGACACTGTACTAGGACTGTCCAACTATGATGAACTCAAAGATTCAATTAAGGATGGACATCACTATATAGAATTTTGACACGGAGCAACTATATGGACTAACAGGGCAACAATAGCTTTCTCTAATACACAATAAGAGAGCTAAGATGTATATAATACACGTAATGTGTATACAGGCACAAGAGAGATAGATATAATTTAGAACAAAATCAATACCAATTATACATTACTAGAGCTAAGTGTGTAATGTAGCAACAGCAGATAGGTTGCTATTTTCTATTTTTTGTTTCTATATATTTCTTATTTTTTACTAATAATTTTGTATTTTTACCCATGCTAAATGGTTAGAGGATTTTATTCTCCGTTACTGGTATTCAGGTCTATAGGAGGGGATCAATCACATAATCTATAAATATAGCCTAGGAAAACATATACGAGACTTAAGATGATATACATATACTACATACACTAAGTGCCAGAGAATACCTTTAGCCCCTTTAACAAGCACGTTCCAGGACAAGTACAAGTGATACGTAAATGATTGAAGTCCAAAAAAATCATGGTAACAGTGAGACATGAAGGTAATACATACTGGCCATAGAATAGTGGTAAATCTGAACTAGGTAAATCAATAGATCCATCCGCCCAAGTAGAACCGGTAGAACAAATGGTTCCTATGACAATTATAAGATGACAGCGAACTCTATAGAACCTGTCACAGAGATCATCATAATGAACTATAGTAACACTCCAGTAAGGGAGATGTAATTTAGATAATAGGGAACAATGCACATGCATATATATGAGCCTATGAGTAGTGCAGAAGGCACCGGCTAAATAAATTCACGCAATTGTAACAATATGTAGAATAAGATACACTGTCAATAATGGCACAGAGTTTGAAACACTATTACATACTTTAGTAATTTAATTTATTAACACAGTAAATTTGTATCGATATTATAACATTACAAGCTTTGTATAGAAATGAGGATACCGGATACAATATTGCACTTAACACTTCCGGTTCACATAGTGGAACGCAAACATGCGTTCCACATACAAACTGTTTGGCGCCACCACACTGAGAAATCTTCACACACAGGTATTTTTGATTTATGTTTAACGAGCAATAGGCTTCTATTTAAGTTTGTTTGATGCACTGTATGTTTATGCTGATGATGGGGAAGAATACCCCGAAAACGTTTCATTAAAATTTACCACGATTTTTCACTAAAAAAGACCTGAGAGTGCGACCATTTCTTTTGGAATATTGATTGCATGTTGGCACCCGGGCAGATGACCATTGGAGGGTAACACTGTACAACTGATGGGCTTATATATATATATATATATATATGTATGTTTTCGGGGGGTTAGCCCCTTCTTCAGACATACAAAGATACAATATGAACAAACCCACACCAGACACCCTTAAATAGATAGGCCGACCTATCTATTTAAGGGTGTCTGGTGTGGGTTTGTTCATATTGTATCTTTGTATGTCTGAAGAAGGGGCTAACCCCCCGAAAACGTTCACATATTGGAATTAAAACTTCTGAAAAGTCCTGGCGAATGCACTGCTCATTATTTTCTATTTACTTATCTGCTGCACCCTGAACATCGGAATTGGATTTCTGGAGTGCTTGTCACATATATACACACACATGTATATGTATATATATGTGTATATATATATATATATATATATATATATATATATATATAATGTGTGTGTATATATGTGTATACGTGTGTGTGTGTGTGTATATATATATATATATATATATATATATATATATATATATATATATATATTTATGTGTGTGTGTGTATATATGTGTATATACGTGTGTGTGTGTGTATATATATATATATATATATATATAATATATATATGTGTGTGTATGTGTATATATATATATATATATATATATATATAATATATATATGTGTGTGTGTATGTGTATATATATATATATATAATATATATATGTGTGTGTATGTGTATATATATAATATATATATGTGTGTGTATATATATATATATATAATATATGTGTGTGTGTGTGTGTGTATATATATATAATATATATATGTGTGTGTGTATATATATATATATATATATATATATATATATATATATATATATATATATATATATATATATATATATATATATATATATATATATTTATGTGTATATACAGGTGGCCCTCGTTTTACAACGGTTCAATTTACACCGTTTCAGAATAACAACCTTTTTTTCCAGTCATGTGACTGCTATTGAAAAGCATTGAGAAGCAGTGCATTGATTAAAATAGCCAGTAGGTGGAGCTGTCCGCTTGTGTTGCAGCAAAGCCAAGCAAGCTGAAATTAATCAGTTTAACCAGACCTGAGCTATCGAGCAGATTTCAAAGGTACAAGATCTTCCTGTCTATAAATCAGTCCAGATTGGAATGCACAGAAAGAACTGTTTGCAGAAAAATGCAAGTGAAGTCTGTGTTGTGTGATTATTTTATTAGGTTTATAATGCTGTTTAGCATTTAAAGTCTTCATTTCAAAGCTTTAAAAATAATGTATTAGGTGTTACTTATGACAATTTCGAGAGGGGCCTGGAACCTATCTCCCTCACTTCCCATTGACTTACATTAAAAACTGGGTTTCAATTTACAACGGTTTCAATTTACAACCATTCCTTCTGGAACCTAACCCTGGCGTAAACTGAGGGCTACCTGTACATACATATGTGTATATATGTGTAATATAATATATTGGTACTGCAGAGGGGGGCTTTGCATGTCAGGCAGAGGGAACCTCTTTATAATTATATAAAGTGCTGAGGAGGGGGTTTGTGGGTGAGACAGGGGGATCCTCTTTTTAATATTATATACAGTATCTTTATACAAGGTGCTGGGGAGGTGGCATATGGGAGAGACAGAAGGAACCTCTATAATATAATACATCTGTAGATAAGGTACTGGGGGAGTGGCTGTGTGTGTGTGTACATATGATGCAAGGAGAACCTTGTTATAATATTATATATCTGTATATAAAGTTCTGGTGAGTGGCTGTATGTGTGAGTCAGAGGGAACCTCTCTATAATATTATTGTCACGGGGTGGGTGTTGCATGGCTGTCCTGTGTCATGAAAAGGACCAGCTTCTAGTAGGGAGACTCCAGCAATCGTCTGCATCACTCTAGTGGAGAGGGTCTGTAGCACAGACCCGTGGGTCACAGTCTGCTCAGTGTGCCAGGATCCTTAAAGGGACAGTAAGCCAGTCAAGTTTATTTTGTTTAAAATCTTTAGTTCTATGTAATGAAATAACTTTGCAATATATTTTCAGTATTTATTTTGCCCCCTTTTCATGAGATTTGGTTCAGAAAATTAAGCAATTTCTAATTCTAAGAAGTTGGGATGCACCTTGCTGGCCTACCAAGGCTAACTCAGCTACATATATGTCCCTAAGTGACTTTATCAGATAACAACTTCACTTTATACTAACTTTATTATTGTAGCTAGCCTTTTTGTCTGTGGACTAAACCCCATATTGGCTTCTCTAAATAAAGAAAATGGTGGGTGGAGTTTGTCAATTGAAAAATAACTGCTGTAGAAAAGGATGTTAATGTTAGACTTGGCTGATGTGTTATTCTATAGCAACACAACAGGAATGTCCTGTAATTACAAGGTGTTTACTGTCCCTTTAAGTGATAGTAGCTCAGGCAAACAAAGTGATAAAAACCCATTCATCCCTGTGACACAGCCAAGGCTTGAATCCTGGGAAATCTGTTTAATTGAGGGAACTGCCGGGGTATAAATAGCGCTTCTTATCCAACTCCAGGTGCCTTTAAACAATGCTGGTGTTGTGGAAAAATAATAAATGCAGTAGTGTTAAACTGTGCATGGGTACACAAGGGAATTCCAGATTATTATAACCAATTTGGGCTTCTATTTTTATAAATTCATTAATTAATGCAAACTGAAGTTGGTTTCTAAAAGTGCTAGGTCTATTGAAAAGACAGCATATAGTTTGTGTGGGTAACTCATAGAAGAAATAAACACAATGGAATTGATAGTCAAAAACAATAACTGTAAATGGTTGGAAACGGCTTCAGCACAAGGTTGTCAAATGGCTCAAATTAAAGGGTTAAAGGTTTAAAATTAGTGACATAAAATAAAAAAGCTTTGTATTGTTAGAGAAGTTAAAGGGACATGAAACCCAAAAGAAATAATTCATGATTTAGGTAGAACATACAGTTTTAAATGACTTTCCAGTTTACTTCTATTATCTACTTTGTTTCATTCTCTTGGTATCATTTGTTGAAGCAGCAGCAATGCACTACTGGTTTCTAACTAAACACACGGGTGAACCAATTACAATCAGTATATATATGTAGCCACCAATCAGCAGCTATAACCTAGGTTCTTTGCAGTGTTAATTCCGTTGACTAAAACTAGACTAAAATGAGCATAAAACTAAAGAAATTCTGATGACTAAAATACTACTAAAACTAAAATGGCATTTTAGTCAAAAGATTATCACTAAAACTAAGTCAAAATTTGCTGTCAAAATTAACACTTTATGTAATTTGTTATAATCAATCCATATCTAATTACTGCTCTTTTGTTAAAAAAAACAAAACAAGTCTATCTTCTTGTTTATTTACGAAACTTGGTTTTATTTAATTTTAAGATAGACATGTTATATACCACAACAGTTAAATCTGAATTGCATGTTCAAACTTTAATACCATAAATTAAAACAGGTTAATAAACCTTTACTCCAGGAGTATATAATGAGTTTGGAAGTTCTAGAGCAGTGTTAATTTTGTTGCCGAAACATTTTTGAATTTGTGATCAATTGATTCTTCCGATAGAAATAATAATAATCCACGAGTATAGGTTTAAGTTATGCTGTGCCTGTGCTAGCTGCAGAAACTTTTTGTTGTGATGAGTTACTTGATACTTGTTTTAATTATATTGGGTAATATGTGCAATGGCGTTACAGCCAATACAGTTTTAGTTTGTTTTTTTATATTTTGAACTAGTTGCTCTTCTGTTTGTTTATGAAACTTGGTTTTATTAAGTTTAATAAAGACGTTGTATATCACAACGGCTAAATCTGTGTCTGTATTGCATGTTTAAACCTTAATACCATAAATAATAACAGGTGTTATGTTTACTCCTGGAGTATATAAAGAGTTTGGAAATTATAGAGAAATGCTTAAATAATGCATTACACTTTAAAGGGACACTAAACCCACATTTTTTCTTTCATGATTCAGATAGAGCATTCAATTTTAAGCATCTTTCTAATTTACTCCTATTATCATTTTTTCTTTGTTCTCTTGCTATCTTTATTTAAAAAGCAGGAATGTGATGCATAGGAGCCGGCCCATTTTTGGTTGAGAACCTGGGTTATGCTTGCTGATAGGTGGGTAAATGTAAGCCTCCAATAAGCAAGCGCTATCCATGGTGCTGAACCTAAAATGGGCTGGCTGCTAAGATTTACATTCCTGCCTTTAAAATAAAGATGGCAAGAGAACGAAGAAAAAATTATAATAGGAATAAATTAGAAAGTTGCTTAAAATTGAATGCTCTATCTGAATCATGAAAGAAAAAAATTGTGTTCAGTGTCCCTTTAACTAAACCCCTTAGATGTTAGTCGACTAAAATCTACTGGAGATTCAGTCGACTAAAACTAAAACAATTCAGATGACTAAAATATGACTAAAACTAAAATGGCATTTTAGTCAAAAGACTAAAATAGAGATTCTTTCATTTCTTTCTTTCCTTTCTTTCCTTTCTTTCCTTCTCCAGGCTCCTGTTACTGTGAAGATCACATACATATACGTCACTGCATTTGCCAGTAAAGGAGAAACATAAGAATATCTGACAAATTCAGTTGCTGAACAAGACGATGTCTGACAAGACCGAGAACCAAACGTCAGACCTTCCTGATGCACACGGAGGTAAGCAGGACGTCACATGCATGTCACCTGGTTTTGTCATCAGTATGGGATAATATTTACAGTAATCAACCAGAAACCTTAGTGATCTGATCGTCTTAAAGGGACAAAGGGGTTGGTAGTATATTGGTAATGTACAGAAGACTCTACTACGCAGTTTATAAAATCCTGCTTTACTCTTGTTAATGACAAGATTGGCTCTTTGTGCTCATGACCAGTCTGTGCAGAAAGAGCGCTTGTTGGTAGGTAAGTTCCACCATGCATAATGTACCTACCAATCAGCTATTGCACATGTTGCCAAATTCTTATATACAAAATGTCTAAACATGTTTTTGTTTGTTTTTTTAGGCACTTTGCATTGCACAATGTCTTACTCTAGTGCGCTTGAACTGTACAACACCAGCTTAAGAATTTTGAGTGCAATCTATACATAACAGTACTTGTCGTCAGAGTATACTGAAGTAGGCTCACAAGCGTGCTCTATAAATGGCAGCAGTGTTTGTCATTAGAGCATTCAAAGGTAGATTCAGGAGCATGCTCTATATATTGTAAACAAACCATTTTCCAGCCACCAAATCTCTTTTAACCCCTTAACGACCAAGGACGTGCAGGGTACGTCCTCAAAAAAAAGGCAGTTAACGCCTGAGGACGTACCCTGCACGTCCTCAGTGTGGAAAGCAGCTGGAAGCGATCCTGCTCGCTTCCAGATGCTTTCTGGTTATTGCAGTGATGCCTCGATATGGAGGCATCCTGCAATAACCCTTTTAAGCCATCCGGTGCAGAGAGAGCCACTCTGTGGCCCTCTCTGCACCGGAGATCGGTGGCTTTCTGCGTTGGTGGGTGGGAGCCTAGGCGGGTGGCGGCCATCGATGGCCCTGGTGATGTGAAGGGGGGCGGGATTGTGGGCGGCTGGGGGCGCGCACGGGCGCGCGCACGTGCACGGGAGGGTGGGGGCGGGCGCGTGCACGGGGAGGGAGCGGGTGGGAACCGCTACACTACAGAAAATGATGTAATAAAAAATGTAAAAAAAATGTCTAAATGGTAAAAAAAAACGATCAGCAAGGTGGTGGGGGTTTGTCTGTGTGTGTGTGTGGGGGGGGGGAAGCTACGCTACAGAAAAAACAAAAAACAAAAAAAAGCACTTTTTATTGCAAACTGGGTACTGGCAGACAGCTGCCAGTACCCAAGATGGCCCCCAATAAGGCTGAGGGGAGGGTTAGAGAGCGGTTTTGGGGGGGGATCAGGGAGGTTGGGGGCTAAGGGGGGGATCCTACACAGTAGCATATGTAAATATGCTAAAAAAAATTATTTATTTTTTTAAAACCCTTTTATTTTAGTACTGGCAGACTTTCTGACAGTACTTAAGATGGCGGGGACAATTGTGGGGTGGGGGAGGGAAGGGAGCTGTTTGGGAGGGATCAGGGGGTGGGATGTGTCAGATGGGAGGCTGATCTCTACACTAAAGCTAAAATTAACCCTGCAAGCTCCCTACAAACTCCCTAATTAACCCCTTCACTGCTAGCTATAATACACGTGTGAGGCGCAGCAGGATTTAGCGGCCTTCTAATTACCAGAAAGCAACGCCAAAGTCATATATGTCTGCTATTTCTGAACAAAGGGGATCCCAGACAAGCATTTATAACCATTTGTGCCATAATTGCACAAGCTGTTTGTAAATGATTTCAGTGAGAAACCTAAAATTGTGAAAAATTTAACGTTTTTTTTTAATTTGATCGCATTTGGCGGTGAAATGGTGGCATGAAATATACCAAAATATGCCTAGATCAATACTTGGGGTTGTCTACTACACTAAAGCTAAAATTAACCCTACAAGCTCCCTAATTAACCCCTTAACTGCTGGGCATAATACACTTGTGGTGCGCAGTGGCATTTAGCGGCCTTCTAATTACCAAAAAGCAACGCCAAAGCCACATATGTCTGCTATTTCTGAACAAAGGGGATCCCAGAGAAGAATTTACAACCATTTATGCCATAATTGCACAAGTTGTTTGTAAATAATTTCAGTGAGAAACCGAAAGTTTGTGAAAAAATTTGTGAAAAAGTGAACGATTTTTTGTATTTGATCGCATTTGGCGGTGAAATGGTGCTATGAAATATACCAAAATTGGCCTAGATCAATACTTTGGGATGTCTACTAAAAAAATATATGTACATGTCAAGGGATATTCAGGGATTCCTGAAAGATATTAGTGTTCTAATGTAACTAGCGCTAATTTTGGAAAAAAATGGTTTGGAAATAGCAAAGTGCTACTTGTGTTTATGGCCCTATAACTTGCAAAAAAAGCAAAGAACATGTAAACATTGGGTATTTCTAAACTCAGGACAAAATTTAGAAACTATTTAGCATGGGTGTTTTTTGGTGGTTTTAGATATGTAACAGATTTTGGGGGTCAAAGTTAGAAAAAGTGTGTTTTTTTTCCATTTTTCCTCATATTTTATCATTTTTTTATAGTAAATTATAAGATATGATGAAAATAATGGTATCTTTAGAAAGTCCATTTAATGGCGAGAAAAACGGTATATAATATGTGTGGGTACAGTAAATGAGTAAGAAGAAAATTACAGCTAAACACAAACACCGCAAAAATGTAAAAATAGCCTTGGTCCCAAACGGACAGAAAATGGAAAAGTGCTGTGGTCATTAAGGGGTTAAAAGACCTATAGTTTATTAGGCAGGGTCCTCAAGTACAAACAAACCAATAACGTTTCAAACCTGCAATAGGTTCTTAGTCATGTCATAAAAAAGCTTACTGAGTTAGCTCAGGAACGTACTCTATATATGGCAGCAGTGCTTGTGAGACCATACAGAGGTAGGCACAGGAGCACTGTCTATATATGGGAGAAGTGATTGTCATGAGATCATATTGAGGAAGGCTCAGGAGCGCTCTTTGTATATGACAGCAGTGTTTGTCCTGCGAGCATACTGAAGTAGGCACAGCAGCGTGCTGTATATATGGCAGCAGTGTTTGTCAAGAGAGCATACTGAGGTAGACTCAGGAGCGCTCTCTCTATATAGCAGCAGTTTTTGTTATGAGAGCATACTGAAGTAGGCACAGCAGCATGCTCTTTATATGGCAGCAGTGTTTGTCACGAGAGCACACTGAGGTAGGCTCAGGAAAGTGCCCTATATATGGCAGCAGTGTTTATCATTAGAGCAAAATGAGGTAGGGTCAGGAGCATGCTCTATATATGGCAGCAGTGTTAGTCATGAGAGCATACTGAGGTAGGCTCAGGAAAGTGCCCTATATATGGCAGCAGTGTTTATCATTAGAGCAAAATGAGGTAGGGTCAGGAGCATGCTCTATATATGGCAGCAGTGTTAGTCATGAGAGCATACTGAGGTAGGCTCAGGAGCATGCTCAATATATTGCAGCAGTCTTTGTCATGAGAGCATAATGAGGTAGGCTCAGGAGCATGCTCTATAAATGGCATAAGTGCTTGTTATGCGAGCATATAGCGCCCTACTCCCTCTTGCCTCAAAGCTTCTTGAAAAGCTAGTATATGCACGTCTATCCAATTTCCTTACATTAAACTCCCTCCTTGAGCCACTGCAATCTGGATTTCGCCCCTTCACTCAACAGAGACGGCAATTGTTAAGGTTACCAATGGCCTACTTATAGCAAAATCCAAAGGCCACTTCTCCATACTTATCCTCCTTGATCTGTCTGCAGCCTTTGATACTGTTGACCGCCCTCTTTTGCTCCATACCCTCCAATCCTTCGGCATCTGCGACGCAGCTCTCTCTTGGTTCTCTTCCTATCTGTCTAACTGTACCTTTAGTGTAGCATTCTCTGGGGCATTCTCTGCCCCGTTACCTCTTTCTGTTGGGGTACCGCAAGTCTCTGTCCTCGGTCCCCTTCTCTTCTCAATCTACACGTCCTCATTAGGTTCCTTAATAAAGTCCCACGGGTTTCACTATCATTTGTATGCCGGTGATACCCAAATCTACTTCTCTGCCCCAGAACTATCTCCTTCCTTGCTAACCTGTGTCACTGTCTCTCTTATATCTCATCTTGGATGTCCTCTCACTACCTCAAGCTAAATCTCTCCAAGACTGAGCTCCTTGTTTTCCACCTTCTTCCAAAATCTCCACCCCCATGTCTCTATAACTGTTGATAACTCCATCATTACCCCAACCTCACATGCCTGATGTCTCGGGGTCACACTTGACTCAGATCTTTCTTTTACTCCTCACATTCAGTCCTTGGCTAAAGCCTGCTGCTTCCACTTTAAAAACATTGCTAAAATAAGACATTTCCTTACACAAGACACAACTAAGATTTTTTTTTTTCCCTCAAATCTTTTTTTTTTTTAATTATATTTTTATTTATTTTCAAATCAGAAACAAAAACAAAATCACATACATAAACCAATACAGGAATATTACATTTACAGACAAATTTGTAAGGTCCTGCTTTGTTATGCCCGAATAGATGTCCAAGCCCGCTTCCAGGGCCCTCCCCGAACAGTCCAAGTGAGACCCAACCATTCCCTTAGTGCTAGTGTAATTAGGTTAACAGTTTCTCCTTGAAATTTAGAGATCTTCTGGATGTATATGTAACCTAGTCTGCTAGCTACAGACTGTAATAAAGAGGCACCCCATGGCACAGTTTTGTAAATATTGTCCAGCATTTTACTGCTGAGGTTTCTGGGAGCCAATTGTAGGATCATCTCAAACTTGAACAAGATGTAATAATAAAGAACCAATAACAACATAACATTTCTATGTGAACATAACCATAACTGGAAATGAAAATAAAAACCTGAACCTAGGTTGCCCAAAAACCACCCCTACTAAATCTCCAGACAAGATTGTGATTTATTTCTTGATCTTGTATTTATATGAGTCCCAAAAAAATACCATATCTTCATATAGATCTAGCCTACCCCCACACAGAAAGTAAAATCTTTCCATAGTGAGATCTGAGTCTACCCTGGATCTCCACTCATTAATGTCAGGAATGTTAGATGTCTTCCAGTTCCTGGGGATAATTTGCTTAGCCGTGTTAACTAGTATAATAAATAACTGCCTTTTAATCTTGCATGTGAGTTGCGGGGGATCATATAAATAGATTACCTCTAAAGTGGGTGATAGTTGTGTGTGTAGAATTGTATTGATCTCATCAAAGATTTTTCCCCAGAAGGCGTTAATGGGGTCGCACCTCCACCATATATGACTCATATTGCCAATTTGATCTCCATATCTCCAACAAATGTTAGAACATTTTCTGAAAATATGTTTAAGTTTTGAAGGTGTTAGATACCATCTCATGAATACTTTTATATTTGTTTCTTTAGCTCTGGATGAATGAGCAGATTTAGAAAGAAGGCGAAATCTGTTATACCATTCCTTAGATGAAGTGTGCGTACCCAATTCTTTGTCCCAGCTTTTTGTATATGTAGGAAGGCTAGAAAACCTGTTCTCAAGGACTAACTTGTATAGTGCGGATATAGATTTTTGGGATTTCCTGTCATGGATACAAGCCTGTTCAAATTGTGTTGGGGATCTTGTAAGGTCAGATTTAAATCTGTGAGAGTAAATGAAATGTCTAGTTTGGTGATATCTAAACCAAGATGCAAAAAACGGGATTTCTATATCATTTAGCTGTTGTTTTGACTTAAATTTGCCTTTTTCTAAAATTGCATAAATGGGGATACGGGAAGCAAGTGTGCTGTCCGTCTGTGTATGTTCATTAAGGCCTGGAGGAAACTTTTGGTTTAGTATTAATTGTGTGAGAGGAGAGAGTTTAGAAGAAATGTTTTTATATGTTTTTATGGTGTGTAGCCAGTCCTTCCATGTTTCGTTTGTGGTTGAGAGTTGGGAAATAACCGAGTGTTTCAAAGTTGGCAGGTCCCAGCAGCATCCACCTAGGTGCTTTACTGCTGCCAGGGAGTGTTCTATCTGTATCTGGAATTTATTTCGTTATATCTGCACCACTCTGCTATTCTCTGAAGGGAGATTGCCAATTTATAAGAGTTGAGGTGAGGTATTCCCAATCCCCCTTTCTCTTGGTTCTTGTAAATTGTACTTTTATTAATACGTGGGGCCTTTCTCCCCCAAACATAGTTGTTTATAATTTTCTGTAATGTATCTATATCCTTTGAAGTATTCTGATAGGGACTGTTTGTAATAAATATAGTGCCTTTGGAAGGAGTACCATTTTTGCGGCGTGGATACGTCCCAGCCAAGATAATTTTTTTAAGGACCAAGAAGAGGTCAAAGACTGAAACTTATTGACTAATCTCTTGTAATTTAGTTGCCTTGTTCGTTGTGTCTCAGGAGTTAGGGAAATACCTAAATATTTTAGACATTTTGGTTGCACTTTCAATGAGCAACAGGAAATTATAGATTCTAGGGTTTGCTGGGAAATATTAACCGGCATGAATTCTGACTTTGTCATATTTACTGAAAGGTTAGAGACTTCTCCAAATGCAGAAATCTCTTGCATGGCATGGGTTACCGAGTTCTAGGGGTCTGAAAGTGTTAATTGGAGATCATACGCGAATATTGCCATCTTGTGGGCTCTGTCCCTGGTATTAATGCCCTGGATGTTGGAGTTCGCCCTGATCTGAATAGCCAGTGGTTCAAGGGATAGTATAAATAGAAGTGGGGACAGTGGGCACCCTTGTCTGGAGCCATTTCTGATTTCGAAAGTATCAGAGAGGGTACCATTTACCCTAACCTGAGCCGCCGGATTTTAATATAAAGCCATAATTTTCTGTATGAAAAGGGAGGGAAAGTCAAATCGTCTTAGTGTCAAGTCTAGTCTGTTGAATGTCTTTTCGGCGTCTGTGGAAAGAAATATGGTAGGAGAGTGTGTATTTGCGACGGGATCAATTAAATTAAGGACCTTCACCGTATTGTCCTACCTGTTCTTGGTGAATTAATTGGGGGAGGAATTTACTTATACGTGTGGCTAGAATTTTTGCGTAAACTTTTAAATCGGTATTAAGGACACAACTAAGATTTTAATCCACTGTCTCATCCTTTCCTGCCTCGACTACTGCAACTCCATTCTCTCTGGTCTCCCAAGCTGCCGCCTAGCTCCTTTACAATCCATAATGAATGCCTCTGCCAGGCTCATTTTCCTTACACGTCGCTTCACATCTGCTGCACCTCTCTGCCAATCCCTTCACTGACTTCCTCTTGCCTCCAGGATTAAACACAAAATTCTCACTCTGACACACAAAGCCCTCGATTGCATTGCTCCCCCCTACATCTCAGACCTTGTCTCCAGATACTTTCCCTCCCGACCCCTTCGCTCTGCTAATGATCTCCTACTCTCCTCCTCTCGTTACCTCCTCACATTCCTGTTAACAAGATTTCTCCAGACTGGCTCCCATCTTATGGAACTCTCTGCCTTGCTCCACAAGACTCTCCCCTAGTTTTAAAAGCTTCAAGTGCTCCCTAAAGACTCTACTATTCAGGGACGCATACAATCTACACTAACCTTCTTATCTCCACTGCTATACCCTTAAACCCCATAGCATGTAAGCCTATGAGCCCAGCTGTTTGTAGTACACCTTCTTAAAAACCGACTACAACAGTGCAACTCTCGGTAGGACCTTCTACCCATTTGATCCCTGTAATTGTTTTTACCTACCACCTATGTTTATAGCACTGCGGAACCTGTTAGCGCTCTATAAATACCTGATGATGATGATAGTTACAGGAGCATGCTCTATATATGGCAGCAGTGATTGTCATGAGATCATACTGAATTAGCCTCAGGAGCGTGCTTTATGTATCACAGCAGTGCTTGTCGTGAGAACATACTGAGATAAGCAAAGGTTACGTTGGATACATACGATGTGACTACACTATTCCTAGACGCAGGTTTATCTATGCCCATAGTTGGTACGTGTTAACCTTTTAAATCAGGTTTTTTTTTTATTCTTAACTGTGCTACTGTACTTAATTGTTTTATTATTAAAATTGTATTATAAAATATGTGCCAATTAGTTCCTAAAAGTGATGCAATATTACTCATTGCTGTAAGTGGCTGCAATTAATACAACATTTGGTTCTATTATGTAGATTATTAGGTTTAAGGACATTATTGAAAAAAAACATACAAACGTCTGTTATAAGTTTGATACACCCTGTACTGTGTACTATTAGGTAACTTCCTGCTGTAATTACAGGACGTCTAGAGGAAAACCCGGCCACTGGGCTATTAAATGTGAAGGAAGAGGATGAGACAGATGACATGAATAGTCATCAGACTGAAATACATTGGTCCCTCCCTGCCGGTGAGTAGTAATACGTGAGAGTTTGCCGGGGCTGTGCACACAGTTACTTACTGCTCTCCCTCCCTGCCGGTGAGTAGTAATACGTGAGAGTCTGCCGGGGCTGTGCACACAGTTACTTACTGCTCTCCCTTGTAGTTTAAAGGGCCATTAAACCCAAAAAAATTATTTCACGATTCAGATAAAGAATACAATTTTAAACAACATTCCAATTTACTTCTATTATCTAATTTGGTGCAATCTTTAGATATCCTTTGTTAAAAAAATAGCAATGCACATTGGTGAGCCAATCACATGAGGCATCTATGTGCAGCCACCAATAAGAAGCTACTGAGCCTATCTAGATATGCTTTTTAGGAAAGAATATCAAGAGAATAAAGCAAATTATATAATTGAAGTAAATTAGAAAGTTGTTTAAAATGGTATTCTCTGTAATATTGAGTCTAAAACTATTCAATTGTCAATTAAAAAAATTGCACAAGTAACGCTCTCTGCAACTTGGAGGGAGGCACATGTTAAGCTCCTTCATGGGGCATATTTTACCCCCGAGAGAGGTTTCAAATGTGTGAATGTAGGGTTTAATAAATGTCCTAAATGTTCGTATCAGGCAGCTGATTTAATACATATGTTTTGGTATTGTCCAAAGATTAAAAATCTCTGGGCTAGGCTCGACTACTGGCTAAAAAAGGTGCTTAAGATAGGCTATGTCTCTTTGACAATATATCAGATAATACTCTGCCTTAAGGAAGAGCCTGGTAAGCAAACTGATGAAAAAATAATAATCTCCGCTATTCTTGCTACCAGGTATTTAATCTGTAAGAAGTGGAAAAGTCATGCAATGCCAAGCATTACTGAAATTAAAAACTGCATGAAAAAACAATGCATTTTAGACCAGAGAAACGCGGATATAAATAATGAACAAGACATTAAACGGTTCTTTGATAAATGGGCTGCCTTCTTAAAAATCTTTCCGGCTGCAGAAATAGATTATATAATCTTCCCCTTTAGAAATACAGAAATTGTTCTATTAGGGAACTGGTAAAGCTTCAGGAGGAAGAAAGTGATGGTAATTTTTTTTTTGTTTGTTTTTTTTTTTTTTTTTTTTTTTTTGTTTTTGTTTTTTTGTTTTTTTTTGTTATGTTTTCTCTTCGCATGGGGGGGGGGGGGGGAACAAGGGGGGGGGGTTATACTGAAAATCAAAAACTCCAAGCATTGTAGGAAAATAAAATGTTTGTGTTCATTAATGTGATGATTAGCCTAAATTTAACTACATGTATAAATGAACATAGTACTATGTTGTCAAATTTATTGTATCTTTTGATTATGCCATGTTTTCAAAATGGTTGATATTGTTTTTGGACAGTGACTTGGATTATAAATAAAACAATTAAAAAAAATTGCATGCTCTGTCTGAATCATATAAGAAAACTTTTAGGTTTCATGTCCCTTTAATTACTGCCTATAAAATATGCAGCTGAATTTATAACACAGACTTAACTTTTATAGTAAATGACTAATATGTATGTAAACTCACTAATGAAATGATGAGATGTTTTTAATTTATAATTTCTTCCTTATTTGTAAAACTTGTGTGGTAATAATGAACTAATTATAAAACATAGTTTATTTCAAATAATGCTATTAAATATTTTACTCAAAAAAAAAAAAAAATGGTATTCTCTATCTGAATCATGAAAGAAAAAATTTGGGTTTAATGTCCCTTTAACTCTTGTTTAGTTCATGTTGTAGTTTTATACTGGAATATAGTGGAACACAGCCAAGAAAGAAGAAAAAAAAAAGAGAGGTAAAAGGAGTAGAATGTGTGTATTTGGTGCTATTGTCTGTCAGGGAAATACAGAAACTGTTTTATGGTAAAGTTATAAAAACTAGATCATGTGATATAAGCACTGAATCTGTTTTTTTGTACAGACAAAGATATAGTGAAAGTTGAGATAACAGAAAATCTGTGTGTGAAGCTGGAAGCCCCGGATGAGGAAACCAGTGACAGTATCGGTGCAGGTGAGTGTGCATGTGTGTTGTCTGTAGGGCGTGGGCTACAAGTGAGTGTGCACGTATGTTGTGTATGAGGGATGCAGGTTACAGCTGGGTGCATGGGGGTTGTGTTTAAGGGATGCATCTTACAAGTTGGTGTGCACATATGTTGGGTGTGATGTATATGGGATACAGGTCAGTGTGCACTTGTGTTGTATCTGAGGCATTTGTAGAAACTCCAGCCATCAAATAATTATTTAAAAGACCTTTATTTTCATAGTTTGTCCCAAAAATAAAAGAAAGTTTCAAGTCTGCAATAGGCTTTTAGTCATGTACACTGATTACAAGCAGGTTTGTACCTTTTATACCCTCACCTGTTTAACAAGCAATCATAGGTTACACCATAGTGACATCTTCTGACAGCAACTGGTATTACACCTTCTCTAACTCCTTTATTAACCCTAGATTTGCATTGATCAAAGTTAAAAATATAATATTCTGTATGTACAATTAAAAAGAGGAGCACAATGTACAACATGGTATATCCCTGTCACAGAAACAAACTCCAATTGAAGTCACTATTGAGACTCTTGGGTAGGGTTGCTACCTCAGCCATGTTTTTCTGGACACTTATGAGTTACACATGCTGCAGGGTGTGCAGGGAGGAACATATATTGTGTTTCTGGACAGCACTATTCATATTCCTTCCTGCACACCCTGCAGCATGTGTAACTTATAAGTGTTCTGTATTTTAAGGGACAGGTGGCAACCCTACTCTTGGGTATCATTGCATCTAATTAATTGACCCAAAACAGTTGCTGTCACTGTGATCTAACCTATGATTGCTTGTTAAACAGGTGAGGGTATAAAAGGTACAAACCTGCATGTAATCAGTGTACATGACTAAGAGCCTATTGCAGACTTGAAACGTTGTTCTTTTATTTTTTGGACCCATCCTATGAAAATAAAGGTCTCTTAAAGAATTCTTTGGTGGCTGGAGTTTCTACAAATACTACATTATAGTTAGGACCTGGCAGGTCTGTGACTCCGTGCCCCTTTACTAGGTGTGCTGTTTTCCCTTCAGTTTGGATTTGCTCGTGGTATCTGAGGGACACAGGTTCAGATGAGTGTGCATATATGTTGTGTTTGTGAGATGCAGGATACAGGTGGTGTAAGGGTGTTTGTGTGTGTGAGGTATGTGGATTACAGCTAATGTGCACGAGTTGAGGGTTACAAGTGAGAGTGCATGTATGTTGTGTATGAGGGACATGAATTGCAGGTGATTGTGCACTTTATAGCAATAGTATTATCCCAGGTGAGTGTGCACTTGTGCTGTGTCTGAGGGACGTGGGTTACAGGTAAGTGTACATACAGTATATGTTGTCTGGGGATGCAGGAATACAGGCGAGTGTGTATATATGTTGTCTCTGAGGGATACTGGTTTCAGTTAGCTGTGCATGCATGTTGTGTCTCCAGAATGCAGGTTTCAGGTGAGTGCATATACTGTATGTTGTATCTGAGAAATATGGTTTGCCGGTGAGTGTGCACATACGATGTGACGGTGAGGCACAGATTTACAGGTGGGTGTGCATGTATGTTTGTGTGTGTGTGGTGGGGGGGGTACATGGGATGCAGGTGAGTGTGTACATATGTTTGTGATGTACTTGGGTTACAGATGAGTTTGCACGTATATGGTGTGTGTAACAAGTGAGTGCACATATGTTGTGTCTGAAGGACACGAATTACAGGTGTGTGCACTAATATTCTTTGTGATGTACATGGGTTACAGATGAAGAAACCAGTATCAGTTCGGATGAGTGCACACTTGTGTTTGAGGGATGTGGGTTACAGGTGAGTACGTTTGAATGTTGTGTCTGAGAAATGTGGGTTACAGGTAAGTGTACAAATATATTGTTTAAGGGATACAGGTTACATTTGAGTGCTTGCATGCTTTGTCTGAGGGACAAGAGTTACAGGTGAGTGTATACGTGTATTGTGTGTTAGGTACATGGGTTATAAATGAGGAAACTGATGACATCAGTGTAGTTGTGTGTGCTTTTGTGTTGCCTCTGAGGGACATGTTTTTACAGGTTAGTGCTTTTATGCTTTGTTTGTTTGAGGAACGCAGGTTACAGGTGGGTGGGCACATATGTTGTGTGTAAGTTACAGGTGAGTGGTCACATATATTGTGTTTGAGGTATGTAAGTTACAGGTGAATCTGCACATATATTGTATTTGAGGTTTGTAAGTTACAGGTGAGTGTGCACATATATTGTGTTTGAGGTATGTAAGTTACAGGTGGATCACGAGGATCTAACGAACTGCGCATAGCATCGACTACTCTCAGCAATGCGCATGCAGTAATCTATTATAGGAAATTCAATAACAAAAAAAAATAGTAATGCGCGAAACGGGAGCGCGCTCGTATTGAAAGACCGACAAATAAATATAAATGCATGCGCAGATCATCCGTGAAGCGGATGATGTAGATTGACGGCCACCTAACGGCCAGAATTTCAATAGGCTGCAAAGAAAACGTGACCAGAGATGAAAAATAATAAAAAAAATTACGGGTTGAATTCGGCAAACAAAAAAAATGTGAGTATAAACGGAAAAAACTGAGTTTACAATTAGAATTTAAAAAAATGATGAATGAAACTCGTATTCATTTAGGGGAACAAGTGATATTTGATTGTTAGATAGAGTTAA
This sequence comes from Bombina bombina, assembly GCF_027579735.1. Classification (NCBI taxonomy): domain Eukaryota; kingdom Metazoa; phylum Chordata; class Amphibia; order Anura; family Bombinatoridae; genus Bombina; species Bombina bombina. The sequence goes on along the minus strand of NC_069502.1, from coordinate 866,848,482 downwards.
CTTTACCTTCACTTTAAAGGGACTGTAAAGTCATAATTAGACAATTATGATTTAGACAGTCTACAACTTTCCAATTTACTTATATTATTTAATTTGCTTCCTTCTCTTGTTATCCTTTGCTTAAAGGTTTTCTAGGTAATCTCAGGAGCAGCAAAAAAAACCTAGGTTCTAGCTGCTGATTGGGGGATACATATATATACCGACTGTCATTGCCTCACTCATGTGTTCAGTTAGAAACTAGTATTGCATTGCTGTTCCTTCAACAAATAACAAGAGAGTGAAGCAAATTTGATAATATAAGTAAAGTAGAAAGTTGTTTAAATTTGTATGTTCTACCTAAATCATAAAAGAACATTTTTGGGTTTAATACTGTTTTAATATGTTTAAAATGGCTGTAGTGAAGCAATCATACTCAGGGCCGGATTGGCCTACCAGGATACCAGGAGATTTCCTGGTGGGCTGCAGTAGCTGGGACGGGAAACTAAATTTTAAAGGGGTGAATAATGGATGCAATTGGGTTGTAGGGTGCCTATATTAAATCAATTTGGCACTTTTATAGGGCTGCAACTAACGATTATTTTCATAATCGATTAATCGGCTGATTATTTTTTTGATTAATCGACTAATCGGATAAAAAATGTAATTTCTTTCATGTAATTAGCAAGAGTCCATGAGCTAGTGACGTATGGGATATACATTCCTACCAGGAGGGGCAAAGTTTCCCAAACCTCAAAATGCCTATAAATACACCCCTCACCACACCCACAATTCAGTTTTACAAACTTTGCCTCCCATGGAGGTGGTGAAGTAAGTTTGTGCTAGATTCTACGTTGATATGCGCTTCGCAGCAGGCTGGAGCCCGGTTTTCCTCTCACAGTGCAGTGAATGTCAGAGGGATGTGAAGAGAGTATTGCCTATTTGAATTCAATGGTCTTCCTCTAGGGGATCTATTTCATAGGTTCTCTGTTATCGGTCGTAGAGATTCATCTCTTACCTCCCTTTTCAGATCGACGATATACTCTTATATACCATTACCTCTACTGATTCTCGTTTCAGTACTAGTTTGGCTGTCTACTATATGTAGATGAGTGTCTTAGGGTAAGTAAGTCTTATTTTTTATGACACTCTAAGCTATGGTTGGGCACTTTATATGTAAAGTTCTAAATATGTGTGTTTAAACTTATATTTGCCATGATTCAGGATAATCAGTATTCCTTATTTCAGACAGTCGGTTTCATTATTTGGGATAATGCATATGAAATATTTTTTTCTTACCTTAAAAGAATTTTTTCAATTGACTTTTTTTCCCTGTGGGCTGTTAGGCTCGCGGGGGCTGAAAATGCTTCAATTTATTGCGTCATTCTTGACGCTGACTTTTTTGGCGCAAAAATTTTGTCATTTCCGGCGTATGGTTGCGTCATATTTGACGTTCAGACTTTTTTTGCGCCAAAATTGTGGGCGTCGTTTTTTTCGGCGTCACAGGATGTGGCGTCATATTTGGCGCCAAAAAATATGGGCGCTGTACTTGGCGCCAATAATGTGGGCGTCCTTCTTGGCGCCAAAAAATGTGGGCGTCATTCTTGTCTCCACCTTTTTTTCACATTATTTCAGTCTCATTTTTTCATTGCTTCTGGTTGCTAGAGGCTTGTTCATTTGGCATTTTTTCCCATTCCTGAAACTGTCATTTAAGGAATTTGATAATTTTGCTTTATATGTTGTTTTTTCTATTACATATTGCAAGATGTCTCAACATGACCCTGGATCAGAATCTACTTCTGGAAAGACGCTGCCTGATGCTGGTTCTACCAAAGTTAAGTGCATCTGTTGTAAACTTTTGGTAACTGTTCCTCCAGCTGTTGTTTGTGATAACTGTCATGATAAACTTTCTAATGCAGATTGTATTTCCATTAGTAATAATCCATTACCTGTTGTTCTTCCTTCGACATCTAATGTTCAGGATGTCCCTGTTAATGTAAAAGAATTTGTTTCTAAATCTATTAGGAAGGCTATGTCTGTTATTCCTCCTTCCAGTAAGCGTAAATGGTCTTTTAAAACTTCTCATATTTCAGATGAATTTTTAAGTGACCGTCATCATTCTGACTTATCTGTTTCTTATGAGGATCTATCTGGTTCAGAAGATTCTGCCTCAGATATTGACACTGATAAATCTTCATATTTATTTAAGATGGAGTTTATTCGTTCTTTACTTAAAGAAGTGTTAATTGCATTAGATATGGAGGAGTCTAGTCCTCTTGATACTAAATCTACTAAGCGTTTAAATTTGGTTTTCAAACCTCATGTAGTTATTCCTGAAGTTTTTCCAGTTCCTGATGCTATTTCAGAAGTAATTTCTAGGGAATGGAATAGTCTGGGTACTTCATTTACTCCTTCTCAAAGGTTTAGGAAATTGTACCCTGTGCCATCTGATAGATTAGAGTTTTGGGATAAAATCCCTAAAGTTGATGGGGCTATTTCTACTCTTGCTAAACGTACTACTATTCCTACGGCGGATAGTACTTCCTTTAAGGATCCTTTAGACAGGAAGCTTGAATCCTTTCTAAGGAGAGCTTATTTATGTTCAGGTAATCTTCTTAGACCTGCTATTTCTTTGGCTGATGTTGCTGCAGCTTCAACTTTCTGGTTGGAGGCTTTAGCACAACAAGTATCAGACCATAATGCTTATAGCATTGTTAAACTTCTTCAACATGCTAATAACTTTATTTGTGATGCCATTTTTGATATCATTAGAATTGATGTCAGATATATGTCTTTAGCTATCTTAGCTAGAAGAGCTTTATGGCTTAAATCTTGGAATGCAGATATGACTTCTAAGTCAACTTTGCTTTCTCTTTCGTTCCAATTCATCCAGATCACTATCAGTTTCTGAGATTCTCTTTTCTAGACAATCATTACCAGTTTGTTGCCCTTCCGTTTGGCCTAGCAACAGCTCCAAGGATCTTTTCAAAGGTTCTCGGTGCCCTTCTCTCTGTCATCAGAGAACAGGGTATTGCGGTATTTCCTTATTTGGACGATATCTTGGTACTTGCTCAGTCTTTACATTCTGCAGAATCTCATACGAATCAATTTGTGTTGTTTCTTCAAGAACATGGTTGGAGGATCAATTTACCAAAGAGTTCTTTGATTCCTCAGACAAAGGTAACCTTTTTGGGCTTTCAAATAGATTCAGTGTCCATGACTTTGTCTCTAACAGAAAAGAGACGTCTGAAGTTGGTTTCAGCTTGTCGAAACCTTCAGTCTCAGTCATTCCCTTCGGTAGCTTTTTGCATGGAAATTCTAGGTCTCATGACTGCTGCATCGGACGCGATCCCCTTTGTTCGTTTTCACATGAGACCTCTTCAGCTTTGTATGCTGAACCAGTGGTGCAGGGATTATACAAGGATATCACAAATAATATCCTTAAATCCCAATGTTCGATCTTCTCTGACTTGGTCGTTTAATTCAAGGGGCCTCTTTTGTTCGTCCAACCTGGACTGTGATCTCAACAGATGCGAGTCTTTCAGGTTGGGGAGCTGTATGGGGATCTCTGACAGCGCAGGGGGTTTGGGAATCTCAGGAGGCGAGATTACCAATCAACATTTTGGAACTCCGTGCGATTTTCAGAGCTCTTCAGTTCTGGCCTCTTCTGAAGAGAGAATCGTTTATTTGTTTTCAGACGGACAATTTCACAACCGTGGCGTATGTCAATCATCAAGGTGGGACTCACAGTCCTCAAGCTATGAAAGAAGTATCTCGGATAATTGTATGGGCGGAATCCAGCTCCTGTCTAATTTCTGCGGTTCACATCCCAGGTGTAGACAATTGGGAAGCGGATTATCTCAGTCGCCAGACGTTACATCCGGGCGAAAGGTCTCTTCACCCAGAGGTATTTCTTCAGATTGTTCAAATCTGGGGACTTCCAGAAATAGATCTGATGGCCTCTCATCTAAACAAGAAACTTGCCAGGTATCTGTCCAGATCCAGGGATCCTCAGGCGGAAGCAGTGGACGCGTTGTCGCTTCCTTGGAATTATCATCCTGCCTATATCTTTCCGCCTCTAGTTCTTCTTCCAAGAGTAATTTCCAAATTTCTAATGGAACGTTCGTTTGTACTGCTGGTGGCTCCAGCATGGCCTCACAGGTTTTGGTATGCGGATCTCATTCGGATGGCCAGTTGCCAACCTTGGACACTTCTGTTAAGACCAGACCTATCTCAAGGCCCATTTTTCCATCAGGATCTCAAATCATTAAATTTGAAGGTATGGAAATTGAACGCTTGATTCTTAGTCATAGAGGTTTCTCTGACTCAGTAATTAATACTATGTTACAGGCTCGTAAATCTGTGTCTAGGAAGATTTATTATCGAGTCTGGAAGACTTACATTTCTTGGTGTTCTTCTCATAAGTTCTCCTGGCATTCTTTTAGAATTCCTAGAATTTTACAGTTTCTTCAGGATGGTTTGGATAAAGGTTTATCTGCAAGTTCTTTGAAAGGACAAATCTCTGCTCTTTCTGTTCTTTTTCACAGAAAGATTGCTAATCTTCCTGATATTCATTGTTTTGTACAGGCTTTGGATCGTATCAAGCCTGTCATTAAGTCAATCTCTCCTCCTTGGAGTCTTAATTTGGTTCTGAGGGCTTTACAGGCTCCTCCGTTTGAACGTATGCATTCTCTGGATATTAAATTACTTTCTTGGAAAGTTCTGTTCCTTTTGGCCATCTCTTCTGCTAGAAGAGTTTCTGAGTTCTTGTGAATCTCCTTTTCTGATTTTTCATCAGGATAAGGCAGTGTTGCAGACTTCATTTCAATTTTTACCTAAGGTTGTGAATTCTAACAACATTAGCAGAGAAATTGTTGTCCCTTCATTGTGCCCTGATCCTAAGAATTCAAAGGAGAGATCTTTACATTCTTTGTATGTAGTAAGAGCTTTGAAATATTATGTTGAAGCTACTAAAGATTTTAGAAAGACTTCTAGTCTATTTGTTATCTTTTCTGGTTCCAGGAAAGGTCAGAAAGCTTCTGCCATTTCTTTGGCGTCTTGGTTAAAGTCTTTGATTCATCATGCTTATGTGGATTCGGGTAAGTCCCCGCCTCAAAGGATTACTGCTCATTCTACTAGGTCAGTTTCTACTTCCTGGGCTTTTAGGAATGAAGCTTCTGTTGATCAGATTTGCAAAGCAGCAACTTGGTCTTCTTTGCATACTTTTACTAAATTCTACCATTTTGATGTTTTCTCTTCTTCTGAAGCAGTTTTTGGTAGAAAAGTACTTCAGGCAGCTGTTTCAGTTTGATTCTTCTGCTTGTGATTTCAGTTTTTTTCACTTTTGATTTGGGTTGTGGATTATTTTTTCAGCGGAATCGGCTGTCTTTATTTTATCCCTCCCTCTCTAGTGACTCTTGCGTGGAAGTTCCACATCTTGGGTATCTGCTATCCCATATGTCACTAGCTCATGGACTCTTGCTAATTACATGAAAGAAAACATAATTTATGTAAGAACTTACCTAATAAATTCATTTCTTTCATATTAGCGAGAGCCCATGAGACCCACCCTTTTTGTGGTGGTTATGATTTTTTTGTATAAAGCACAATTATTCCAATTCCTTATTTTTGATCCTTTCGCTCCTTTCTTATCACCCCACTTCTTGGCTATTCGTTAAACTGAATTGTGGGTGTGGTGAGGGGTGTATTTATAGGCATTTTGAGGTTTGGGAAACTTTGCCCCTCCTGGTAGGAATGTATATCCCATACGTCACTAGCTCATGGACTCTTGCTAATATGAAAGAAATGGATTTATCAGGTAAGTTCTTACATAAATTATGTTATTTTTTTCCTATATTTAAAATAAAATCCATATACTGAGTGTTATAAATATAAACTTCAGACTAAAACTTTACATTAACACAATTGTTGGTCCAATTTTTTAAGCAGCAGAACAAATTTTTATAATTAAGCAAAACAAAAACAAAACTGTTTGAAAAGAGGTAGAACTACAAAGAGTCAGACTATAACTGTTTATAACATTGTTATTCACTCTTTCTGAAACGTTGCAGTGAAATGCAAAAATGTCAACATGTTTACATGCTCCTGGCTGAGACTGGCTCTCTTTTTTGCAAGCTATTTTGCCTGCAGCAAAGAGGCACTCAGATGGTGTTGAGGTGCCTGAGATGCACAAGTAGGGTTTTTGCCAATTTCACCAAGGTGGGCTATTTATCTTTGTTAGCACTCCACCAATGCAAGGGGCCTCTTAAAGTAACCCAGGTCTTCATTCTGACATTAAAATATCTTGAATATCTATATGCAATGGCAAACAACCAGCTATATGGTTAGGGGGAAAAATATCTAGTCCACACTTAAAATAACAGATATATACTTACAGAGGTTGAATTTGGTAAATATTCCAATTATTTAAAAATATTTAAAAAAAAAAGGCAAAAGGGCTAAAGACTATATATCAGTAACCGGACACAGCTTTACACATTTATCTATAGAGTACATATCATCAGCAATAGCAACTGATCCGCTAAAAATTGTGCAAACAGGTAATAGTGACATAAATTCATATAACAAATGCCATCAATCTATGGCTAAGGGTAAATAACAAGCTCAGGACTATATCATGCAAAGCACAGTCCCAAATCACTTGATTTTATATAAACAATCCAAATTATGACTCCTATTTTATTTCTGGGTTGCACATAAGACAAGAGTAGTTGTAAACTTAAAAAGAAACTTTAAGTGTCCTGAAAAAGGGAAAAGTAAATGTCTGTAAACGTCCTTTAGGCTAAGGGCATAACCATAAAACACAATACCATGTGCAGGAACTCATTGGAGTGAAGCAGCTGGTGCTGTGCACAGACCAACTAATTGCAAACCAACTAATCGATTATTAGATCCGTTGACAACTATTTTCATAATCGATTATTATCGATTATGCCGATTAGTTGTTGCAGCTCTACACATTTATTTAATACAAATTAAAATAATTTGATTCTGAAAAAAAAATCGGGAAAAGAGTATCCCAGTAATCCCATTTGAAAAAAATGGGGCGGGTGCATTCTACCGACTCAGTGGAAAATAGGGCTGGTCTTCATATTTTTCCAGGGCTCTTTAGTCCCAGTCCGGTCTTGATCATACTCGCACCCTGGAGAGCTTCTATAGCTCTAAGATAAGAGCTCAATAATAGAGGATGCCCAGTTTATAGAGGGTTCCACTTTATTCAGTGTTAAAGGGACAGTAACACCTTGCAATTACATTACATTTCTTTTACACTGCTAAAGAATAACCAGCCAAGTCTTAACATATAAAGGCCCTTTTTCTCCAACATTGGTGTGTCCGGTCCACGGCGTCATCCATTACTTGTGGGAATATTCTCTTCCCTAACAGGAAATGTCAAAGAGCACAGCAAAGCTGTCCATATAGCCCCTCCTCAGGCTCCGCCCCCCAGTCATTCTCTTTGCCGCTCTGAACAAGTAGCATCTCCACGGGGATGGTGAAGAGTTTGTGGTGTTTAGTTGTAGTTTTTATTTCTTCTATCAAGAGTTTGTTATTTTAAAATAGTGCTGGCTTGTACTATTTACTCTACAACAGAAAAGTGATGAAGATTTCTGTTTAAGAGGACTATGATTTTAGCACAAGTAACTAAAATCCATTGCTGTTACCACGCAGGACTGTTGAAACCAGAGACCTTCAGTTGGGGGTAACAGTTTGCAGACTCATCTGCTTCAGGTATGACTAGTCTCCTTCTAACAACACAGGCTAATGCTAGATGACCGTCATTTTTCCCCTCAGGGAAAACAATAAGCCATTTTTTTTTAATCTCTGCAAAAAAGATAACAGGCTTCCCCTTTTTGATTTTTATGCTGGTAGACACTATTAGGGGCCAAATCGATTGGTTTTTATTACAATATCATGGCATTTGAAATGTTTTATAAGCTTATATACACTTGGGGACGTTTTTTATTTTATCTGGCTTGTTTTAGACGCCTAAATCTAGTCAGGAAGGCCAATTCACTCTAGTATACTGAGGGAGAAGGCCTAATTTTTGTGCTTCAGCTGCGCAGTTGATTTCAAGGCAGTGCATGCAGTTTCATGTGAGAGGGTCCTGTGGCTCAGAAAGTGACTCCAGAAGGCTTATTTCTGTGGATGGTTGACCCCTAAGGAAGGTAAAAGCTACAGCAATGCTGTAGCAGGGATTGTAGTGTATAAAAACGGTGAAATCCAACAATTAGCTCCGGTTTGCTTGTTTTAAGGGCTAGAGTCTCCATTTTTGCTGTGCAATACTTTCAAAGCATTAAGAAACTGGGGTCCAAATTTCATAAAAATCGGATATTGCCTTCATAGTTGTTTGAACATTCAGAAATAAAGTGTGTCATTTTATTATTTAAAGAGACAGTAACGTTTTTGTTTAAAATCGTTTTTATTGCATTGTTTGCCTGCCTAAATCTGTTTAACATGTCTGTGCCATCAGATAACCTATGTTCTGTGTGTATAGAGACAAATGTGGTTCCCCCTTCGAGTGTTTGTGATAATTGTGCCATAGCGTCCAAACAAAGTAAGGACAGCTCTGTTACATTTCATAATGTTGCCCAAGATGATTCATCTAATGAAGGTAGTGGGGATAGTTCTACATCCTCTCCTTCTGTGTCTACACCAGCTTTGCCCGCGCAGGCGACACCTAGCGCGCCACTACTTATTTCTATGCAACAATTAACAGCAGTAGTGGATAATTCTATAGCAAATCTTTTATCCAAACTGCCAGCATTTCAGAGAAAGCGTGATTGTTCAGTTTTAAATACAGATAAAAAGGATGAACAATTAGACGCTGACGATGCCTTATCTATTTTACCCTCACATTAATCGGAATTGGCTGTGAGGGAAGGGCTGTCTGAGGGAGAAATTTCTGACTCAGGAAAAATTTCTCAACAGGCAGAACCTGATATAGTAGCATTTAAGTTTAAGCTAGAACATCTCCGCGCCTTGCTTAAGGAGGTATTAGCTACTCTGGATGACTGTGATTCTATGGTAGTACCAGAGAAGTTGTGCAAATTGGACAAATTCTTAGAGGTCCCAGTGCACGATGACGCCTTTCCAATACCCAAGAGGGTAGCGGACATAGTGGATAAGGAGTGGGAGAAGCCGGGTATACCCTTTGCCCCACCTCCTATATTTAAGAAAATGTTTCCCATAGTAGACCCTAGAAGAGATGCATGGCAGACGGTCCCGAAGGTTGAGGGAGCTGTTTCAACATTAGCGAAGCGCACAACTATTCCTATAGAGGACAGCTGCGCTTTCAAAGATCCTATGGATAAAAAATTGGAAGGATTGCTTAAAAAGATTTTTGTTCAGCAAGGTTTCATCCTTCAACCAGCTACGTGTATTATTACTGTCTCTTTTGGTTCGAGGAATTAGAAAGGTCGCTCCAGAAAGAGACTTCCTATGAAGAAGTCATGGACAGAATTCACGCACTAAAGTTAGCTAATTCCTTTATATTGGATGCCGCTTTTCAAATAACGAAATTGGCGGCGAAAAACTCAGGTTTTGCTATAGTGGCGCGGAGGGCGCTTTGGCTAAAATCCTGGTCGGCAGATGTGTCGTCCAAGACTAAGTTACTTAATATTCCTTTCAAGGGCAAGACCCTTTTTGGGCCGGAATTGAAGGAAATTATTTCAGACATCACTGGGGGTAAGGGCCATGCCCTCCCACAGGATAGGCCCTTTAAGGCTAAGAACAAGTCTAATTTTCGTTCCTTTCGCAATTTCAGGAACGGACCGGCTAATAACTCCACTGCCGCTAGACAAGAAGGTAACGCGGCCCAGCCCAAACCTGCATGGAAGCCTGTGCAAGGTTGGAACAAGGGTAAACAGACCAAGAAACCTACTTCTGCTACCAACGCTTGTCGAGTTCTTCATTCTATTCCTCAGCCCTCCATAGCTCAGTGCATGGAAGTAATAGGACTAATGGTCGCAGCAATGGATGTGGTTCCTTTTGCTCGAATTCATTTAAGACCATTACAGTTGCGCATGCTCAAACAGTGGAATGGGGACTATACAGACTTTTCTCCCCAAATTCAAGTAGACCAGGTAACCAGGGACTCACTTCTCTGGTGGTTGACCCAGGATCACCTGTCTCAGGGAATGAGTTTCCGCAGACCGGAGTGGGTCATTGTCACGACCGACGCCAGCCTCTTGGGTTGGGGCGCGGTCTGGGACTCTCTGAAAGCTCAGGGTCTATGGTCTCGGGAAGAGTCTCTTCTCCCGATAAACATTTTGGAACTAAGAGCAATATTCAATGCGCTCCTGGCTTGGCCTCAACTAGCGGAAGCCAGGTTCATAAGGTTTCAGTCGGACAACATAACGACTGTTGCGTACATCAATCATCAGGGGGGGAACAAAGAGTTCCCTAGCGATGAAGGAAGTAACCAAGATCATCCAATGGGCGGAGGATCACTCCTGCCATCTATCTGCAATTCACATCCCAGGAGTAGACAACTGGGAGGCGGACTATTTGAGTCGTCAGACTTTCCATCCGGGGGAGTGGGAACTCCACCCGGAGGTCTTTGCTCAGTTAACCCAATTATGGGGCATTCCAGACATGGATCTAATGGCGTCCCGTCAGAACTTCAAGATTTCTTGCTACGGGTCCAGATCCAGGGATCCCAAGGCAACTCTAGTGGATGCATTAGTGGCGCCTTGGTCGTTCAACCTAGCGTATGTGTTTCCACCGTTTCCTCTCCTTCCAAGGCTCATAGCCAGTATCAAACAGGAGAAGGCCTCTGTGATTCTGATAGCTCCTGCGTGGCCACGCAGGACTTGGTAAGCAGACCTGGTGAATATGTCATCGGCTCCACCATGGAAGCTACCTTTGAGACAGGATCTTCTAGTACAAGGTCCATTCGAACATCCAAATCTAGTTTCTCTGCAGCTGACTGCTTGGAAATTGAACGCTTGATTTTATCCAAGCGTGGTTTTCAAATTCTGTGATATATACTCTGGTCCAAGCCAGAAAACCTGTGACTAGAAAGATTTACCATAAAATATGGAAAAAATATATCTGTTGGTGTGAATCCAAGGGATTCTCCTGGAGTAAGATTAAAATTCCAAAGATTCTCTCCTTTCTCCAAGAAGGTTTGGATAAAGGGTTGTCAGCTAGTTCTCTAAAGGGACAGATTTCTGCTTTATCTGTCTTGTTACACAAACGACTGGCTGCTGTGCCAGATGTACAAGCTTTTGTTCAGGCTTTGGTCAGAATCAAGCCTGTTTACAGACCCATGACTACTCCTCCTTGGAGTCTAAATTTAGTTCTTTCAGTTCTTCAAGGGGTTCCGTTTGAACCTTTACATTCCATAGATATTAAGTTACTATCTTGGAAAGTTCTGTTTTTGGTTGCTATTTCTTCTGCTAGAAGAGTTTCTGAATTATCTGCTTTGCAGTGTAATCCACCCTATCTGGTTTTCCATTCAGATAAGGTTGTTTTGCGTACTAAGCCTGGTTTTCTTCCAAAAGTTGTTTCCAACAAGAATATTAACCAGGAAATGGTTGTTCCTTCTCTGTGTCCGAATCCAGTTTCAAAGAAGGAACGTTTGTTACACAATTTAGATGTAGTTCGTGCTTTAAAGTTCTATTTAGAAGCAACAAAAGATTTTAGACAAGCTCATCTTTGTTTGTCGTTTACTCTGGTAAGAGGAGAGGTCAAAAAGCTACTGCTACCTCTCTTTCTTTCTGGCTGAAAAGCATTATCCGATTGGCTTATGAGACTGCCGGACGGCAGCCTCCTGACCGAATCACAGCTCACTCTACTAGGGTTGTGGCTTCCACATGGGCCTACAAGAACGAGGCTTCTGTTGATCAGATATGTAAGGCAGCGACTTGGTCTTCTCTGCACACTTTTGCCAAATTCTACAAATTTGATACTTATGCTTCTTCTGAGGCTATTTTTGGGAGAAAGGTTTTGCAAGCCGTGGTGCCTTCCATTTAGGTAACCTGATTTGCTCCCTCCCTTCATCCGTGTCCTAAAGCTTTGGTATTGGTTCCCACAAGTAATGGATGATGCCGTGGACCGGACACACCAATGTTGGAGAAAACAGAATTTATGCTTACCTGATAAATTCCTTTCTCCAACGGTGTGTCCGGTCCACGGCCCGCCCTGGTTTCCTAATCAGGTTTGATAAAAAATTTTCTTTATACACTACAGTCACCACGGCACCCTATAGTTTCTCCTTTTTTTCTCCTAACCATCGGTCGAATGACTGGGGGGCGGAGCCTGAGGAGGGGCTATATGGACAGCTTTGCTGTGCTCTTTACCATTTCCTGTTAGGGAAGAGAATATTCCCACAAGTAATGGATGACGCCGTGGACCGGACACACCGTTGGAGAAAGTAATTTATCAGGTAAGCATAAATTCTGTTTTTTTTTTAAAGTTATTTTTCTATAGCTAAACGCCACCCATCATTTTCCTTATTTGGAGGAGCGAATCTGGGCTTTAGTTAGCAGACTACTAGGCTAATTAATCACTGTCATAAAACTAGTATAAAATGCATTTATTAACTGTTGTAACCAATTAAGGGACAGGTATGTAGCAGTTAGCTTTGATAAGTCAGCAGATGCAATATTCGAAATTGCTCAATTTTCATATCTAAATTACATGAAAAAGGAGCAAAACAAATAATGAAACTATTTTGCAAAGTTGTTTCATTATGCATAAACAGGCAAATTTGATTATATACTCCAAGCAAGGTATGGAAATGATTCTAAATACAATTTTTTTTTCTTGAACAATGGGGAATATTATTTACAAATCAGCGGTACTGCGATGGGAACCCAGTTTTCACCCAGCTATGCCTACCTATACATGTCAGTATGGGAAGAGGAACGTTTGTATGGGGGGCATGGCTAGGTTGCAATTTTATAGATCTGTTTTTTTTTTTTCATGCAGGTGGTGAAAGTCCACAATCCATTTTTCCTGGGAACTACACTTCTGATCACTAGGAGGAGGCAAATATTTCCCAAACTCAAAAAACCCTTAAATACCACTCGCACCTCACTGGTAACTAGTCTGGTCTTTGCCTCTGTTGGAGGAAGGAGAAGAATGGTGGTGCTACAGATGTTCTTCTGTGAGAGGGGTTCTGATTTGAGGCCCATTTCCCAGAGTGCTACAGTTTGACGGAGGGATGTATTGGGTAGTGGCACAACTTCACCCTATGGGAGTTAGTCCCAAGCCTTCCACAGGTGTCGCAGGGACCTGTCCTTAGCCGCCTCTTGTTAGGTTGTCTGTATGCTCCTGTTCCATTTCCTCTGCTGTTAAGTTACAGCATTGGTTTGGCTATCTACTGGATCTCAGTTTATCTCCAGTAGTTGGGTGCCTGTGGGAAAGCACATTTTTTTTATTTGGGCACTCATTTAGCCTATATTTATTTAGTCTCTATAGTATGTACATTGTTGTACTTATTAGCCTGGGGATAGTATTATTTAAAATTGTATTACTATGGCTCCTTTAAATTGTAAAATTCTTTAAAAATAAAAGTACACTTGTGTTATTAGTGCACGTCAGGTTAGTTCATGTCAGCAGATCGGGTTAGTGTGCATCTGCTGTTCTGGATAGCTCACAATGACATAGATTACAAGTTGTGCGCTAAACCAGGTGCGTAAATAACGCTACAAATTTAGCGGTACCGCACTTTCCATAGTGCTGCCATTACAAGTTACAAAAAAACTTGTGTTGTGCGGTATGGTGTGTTAAGCATCATACCGCACAAAATTATACAAAATAAAAAAAATTAAACCTAATCTTATACCCCTATAAAAACAAAAAAAGCCACCCCAAATAAACCCACCCCCATATCTAACAATAAACTACCAATAGCCCTTAAAAGGGCCTTTTGTAGAGCATTTCCCTGAAAAAAATCATCTCTTTTACATAAAAAAAATACAAATTACCCCCTAACAGTATAAACCCACCACCCACCCACCCACCCAACCCCCCAAAATAAGAGACCTAACTCTAAAATAAACAAAGCTATCTATTGCCCCTAAAGGGGCATTTGTATGGGCATTGCCCTTAAAGGGGCAATTGGCTATTTAGTGCTCATTAAAAACAAAAAAAGCCCTAATATATGGGAAAAAAAACACTAACCCCGTAATAGGTACTCACCATTCCTGAAGTCCGGCGGTGAAGGTCTTCTTCCAGGCGGCTCCATCTTCACCCAGCGTGGACCATCTTCTTTCTTTATCCTGGTGAAGCAGAGCAGGAACGGCGGCAGCGCAGACATCTAGCGTGGAGGATCCTCTTCATGTGATCGTCTGCCGCACACTGAAGATTGAACGCAAGGTACCAGTTTGATATTAGGGTATCTGGCATTCCTATTGGCTGAAATATTCAAATTAGCCAATAGGATGAAAACTGCTTTAATCCTATTGGTTATTTTGGGGTTAGCGTTAGGTTTTTTTTTTTCTTTTTTTAATGGGCACTAAAGAGCTGATTGTCCTTTTAAGGGCAATGTCCATACAAATGGCCCTTTGGGGCCAATGGGTAGCTTAGGATTTTTTTAGAGTTAGGTCTTTTTTATTTTGGTGGTTGGGTGGGTGAGAGGCTTTACTGTTAGGGGGTAATTTGTATTTCTTTCTAATGACACGGTGAGTCCACGGATCATCAGTAATTACTATTGGGAATATCACTCCTGGCCAGCAGGAGGAGAGCAAAGAGCACCACAGCAAAGCTGTTAAGTATCACTTCCCTTCCCACAAAGTCCAGTCATTCTCTTTGCCTGCGTTGCAAGGTGGTAAAGTTTAGGTGTCTGATAGAAATTTCTTCAATCAAGATTATATTATTTTTGCTCTGATCTTTCCTGGGGTCTAGCTGTAGTCCACGCCAGTCTCTTCAGTTTAGCAGTGGTCGCTTTTAAGCAATTGGGAACTTGTGGGGTATAATCACCACTGCGCCTCTCAAACAGTTGTTGCTGTCCTATCTTGAAAGCCTGAGTAAGATTATTCAGTCTTTCTTTTTTCCCCACAGGTCCATGTGAGGGAGGATACCCTCTCAAACCAGGTAAGCTGTCCTTCTGCCGGGCAGTTCTAAATTCAGGTAAGTGCCAAGTTTAATTTTCTTGGGTCAGGAAAATATGGCACTTCAACAGTTAAATCTGTATGGGACGTTAAATACAAGTAATCCTATTAAGGGTTAATAGGATCATTGTAGGCCAGGGGTGTCCAAACTTTGCTCTCCAGAGGTTTTGGAACTACATTTCCGATGATGCTCAGCCAGCATTTTATCTAGCTGAGCATCATGGGAAATGTAGTTCCAAAACCTCTGGAGAGCAAAGTTTGGACATCCCTGTTGTAGGCAGATTATGCAGGCACTGGGGAAGAGAGGAGCATGTATTTGAGGGTCTCAGTTTTTTTTTTTTCCTCCGGTTTTGTTCCGGACATGGTGGAAGAATAAGTAGTGTATTTTACAGTGTGCAATACTCTCAGTGGCTCTACTCTAGAGTTAATGGCGGCCGGGAAGTTACAGCGCTTAAAGGGACAGTCAAGTCCCAAAAAACTTTCATGATTTAAATAGGGAATGTAATTTTTTTACTTTTTTCACCAATTTTGCTTTGTTCTCTTAGTATTCTTAGTTGAAAGCTAAATCTAGGAGGTTCATATGCTAATTTCTTAGATCTTGAAGGCTGCCTCTAATCTGAATGCATTTTCACCACTAGAGGGCATTAGTTCATGTGTTTCATATTGATAACATTGAGCTCATGCACGTGAAGTTACCCTGGAGTCAGCACTGATTGGCTAAAAGGCAAGTCTGTCAAAAGAACTGAAATAAGGGGGCAGTTTGCAGAAGCATAGATACAAGGTAATCACAGAGGTAAAAAGTGTATTTCTATAACAGTGTTGGTTATGCAAAACTGGGGAATGGGTAATAAAGGGGTTATCTATCTATTTAAACAACAAAAAATCTGGTGTTGACTGTCCCTTTAAGAAATGCCCACGATTAAGGAGGCAGGCTTCTTCTGAGGCGGCAAGATAGTTTTTGCGTGCCTTTCTGGAGTCACTTCCTGAGGTTTTGTTGCGGCTCTGCTGTATCAGAAAAGTCTGAGGAGCGATCGCTTAGTAGCCTGTTTGAGCAGCTCTGGATCAAGACCGGATCACTTGCAGCTCTTGATAGCGGCAACCAGAAGGACAGGTAGGCACCTCAGCAAAATTGCTGAGGTGTAGAGGCTGTCTGAGGTTCTAGAGATCTGCTGCTCTGTTGCTGATTAATAAAAATTTAATTAAAAATTTAAAGTGACAGTAACGTTTTTTTGCCAATAATATTTCAAAGTTAAATAATAGTAGTTTTATTTTTTGTTTGGTTATTGGGTAAAGATGGACCAATAGGCCTTACAAAATGTTATATGTAGCCTGTGTTTTGATTCCCAGGTGGAACCACCAATCCCTTTTTGTTCCTCATTTATTGAAAGAACATTGCATTACTGGGATAGACTTTTTGATTCTTAGCCATCATTAGCTAAGACGGATGCTGTTCAGGGGTCTCCTGTTCAAGATATGCCACAGCTTTCTCCTCAAACCTTGTCGTCCTACTCATGCAGTGCCCTGCGTTTCCTCTCACACTTCGGTTGGAGTTACTTTGCAAGACATTGCTACCCAAATATCCTCTGTGGTAACTGATGCGCTGTATGCTTTTCCCATGCTGCAGGGAAAGCGTCAAAAAGGAAATGTAAAGAATCCGTGAGTAAGGTTTCTTACACAGTCGTGGCTATTCCGAGTGCTTCCTCACAGAAGTTTGAGGAGGAAGATACCTCGGTAGCATCTGAGGGTGAAATCTCAGACTCAGACAGTGTAATTCCTTCTTCTGATGCTGAAGTTGTATCCTTCAGGTTTAAGCTGGAACACCTCTGTTTGTTACTTAAGGAGGTTTTGGCTACCTTGGACGACTCCGACATGACTGTCGTAGTCAATCCTAAGAAGTCTAGTAAGCTGAACAAGTACTTTGATGTACCCTCCACAGTGGAGGTTTTCCCTGTACCAGACCGTGCTACAGAGATTATTGCACGGGAATGGGAGAGACCTGGTATTCCTTTTCTCTTGTAAGGTGTATCCAGTCCACGGATTCATCCTTTACTTGTGGGATATTCTCCTTCCCTACAGGAAGTGGCAAAGAGAGCACACAGCAGAGCTGTCCATATAGCTCCCCCTCCAGCTCCACCCCCCAGTCATTCTCTTTGCCGGCTCTAAGCAATAGGGTCTCTCTCGGGAGGGTAAAGTGAATGTGGTGTTAGATTTTGTAGTTTTTTGTTCTACAAGCAAAAGTTTGTTATTGTAAATGGTACCGGTTTGTACTATTTACTCTCTTGCAGAAAAGAGATGAAGATTTCTGCAGGGAGGAAAATGATTTTAGCATGTTGTAACTAAAATCCACTGCTGTTCCCACAAAGGACTGAGGAGTACCAGAAAACTTCAGTTGGGGGGAACGGTTTGCAGGTTAGGCTGCACTAAGGTATGTTCAGTCATTTATTTCTCTTGCAAGCTGTATCCAGTCCACGGATTCATCCTTTACTTGTGGGATATTCTCATTCCCTACAGGAAGTAGCAAAGAGAGATCACAGCAAAGCTGTCCATATAGCTCCCCCTCTAGCTCCACCCCCAGTCATTCTCTTTGCTGGCTCTAAGCACTAGGGTCTCTCTCGGGAGTGTAAAGTGAATGTTGTGTTAGAATTGTAGTTTTATTATCTTCAATCAAAAGTTTGTTATTTTAAATGGTACCGGTTTGTACTATTTACTCTCTAGCAGAAAAGTGATGAAGATTTCTGCTGAGAGGAAAATGATTTTAGCATGTTGTAACTAAAATCCACTGCTGTTCCCACACAGGACTGAGGAGTACCAGAAAACTTCCGTTGGGGGGAACAGTTTGCAGGGTGATCTGCAATAAGGTATGTTCAGTCATTTATTTCTAGACAAGTCTGAGATAATGCTAGAAGGGACTGACAATATCCCCATGAGGGGAGGGTAAGCTATGTTCACAGACTTAGTAAGGAATTGAATGCTTACATAATAGGGCTAATATACTGGTTGACACTTATTCAGGGCAATCGATTGTTTGGCTAAGGAAAAATCGTTTTGCAAGACACTTTGAAAGCCCTTTTGGTTTTTTTCTGGGGTTATTACCACATGGCTGTTTTTTAGTCACTTAGGAGTGATTTACTAGGCCTCACAGCTCCGGAGTAGAGTGGGAGGGGCCTTAGCATTGCAGAGAAGTTCATGCTGTTTCACATGGAAGGTCCTGCTGATGTTTGAGGGCCTAAAAGAAGCTATATTCCCCCAAATCTGATCCCTAAGGGAAGGTAGGGCCACAGCAAGGCTGTGGCAAGGTGCTGTAGTGATTTAACCAGGTGTTGGCTTTAGGCTGCTCCGGTTTGGGCATTAAGGGGTTAATCGTTTTGAAACTTGGGGTGCAATCTTATTAAGGCTTTTTTCAGAAAGATTGCTGCATTTTTCACCGTTTTGTAAAATTGTGTGCTCTTTTTATCTCTTAAAGGCACAGTAACGTTTTTTTCAAATTGTGTTTTTTATTTGATTAAAGTGATTCCTAGCCTGTTTGTGTACTCTACTAGTCTGTTAAACATGTCTGACACTAAGGAAAATCCTTGTTCAATGTGTTTAGAAGCCATGGTGGAACCCCCTCTCAGAATGTGTCCCACTTGTACTGATATGTCTATACACTTTAAAGATCATATTGTTACACTTAAGAATGTGGCCCAAGATGATTCTCAGACTGAAGGTAACGAGGGTAGCCCGTCTGCCTCTCCCCAAGTGTCACAACCAGTTACGCCCGCGCAAGCGACGCCTAGTACCTCTAGTGCGTCTAACCCTTTTACATTACAAGACATAGCGGCAGTCATGGATAATTCTCTTACAGCCTAAATCGAAGAGTTTCAGAATTATCTGCCTTACAGTGTGATTCACCTTACCTGGTGTTCCGCGCAGATAAGGTAGTTTTGCGTACCAAGCCTGGTTTTCTTCCTAAAGTTGTTTCTAACAAGAATATTAACCATGAAATAGTTGTTCCTTCTCTGTGTTCTAATCCATCTTCGAAGAAGGAACGTCTATTACACAATCTTGATGTAGTTCATGCTTTAAAGTTCTATTTACAAGCAACTAAGGATTTCAGACAAACATCTTTCTTGTTTGTTATCTATTCTGGTAAGAGGAGAGGTCAGAAAGTAACTGCTACCTCTTTCCTTTTGGCTGAAAAGCATCATCCGTTTGGCCTATGAGACTACTGGCCAGCAGCCTCCTGAAAGAATTACTGCTCATTCTACCAAAGCAGTGGCTTCCACATGGGCTTTCAAAAATGAGGCTTCTGTTGAACAGATTTGTAAGGCAGCGACTTGGTCTTCACTGCATACTTTTGCCAAATTTTACAAATTCGATACTTTTGCTTCTTCGGAGGCTATTTCTCCAACATAGGTGTGTCCGGTCCACGGCGTCATCCTTACTTGTGGGATATTCTCTTCCCCAACAGGAAATGGCAAAGAGCCCAGCAAAGCTGGTCACATGATCCCTCCTAGGCTCCGCCTACCCCAGTCATTCTCTTTGCCGTTGTACAGGCAACATCTCCACGGAGATGGCTTAGAGTTTTTTAGTGTTTAACTGTAGTTTTTATTATTCAATCAAGAGTTTGTTATTTTGAAATAGTGCTGGTATGTACTATTTACTCAGAAACAGAAAAGAGATGAAGATTTCTGTTTGTATGAGGAAAATGATTTTAGCAACCGTAACTAAAATCCATGGCTGTTCCACACAGGACTGTTGAGAGCAATTAACTTCAGTTGGGGGAACAGTGTGCAGTCTCTTGCTGCTTGAGGTATGACACATTCTAACAAGACAATGTAATGCTGGAAGCTGTCATTTTCCCTATGGGATCCGGTAAGCCATGTTTATTACGATCGTAAATAAGGGCTTCACAAGGGCTTATTAAGACTGTAGACTTTTTCTGGGCTAAATCGATTCATTATTAACACATATTTAGCCTTGAGGAATCATTTTATCTGGGTATTTTGATATAATAATATCGGCAGGCACTGTATTAGACACCTTATTCCTTAGGGGCTTTCCCAAAGCATAAGCAGAGCCTCATTTTCGCGCCGGTGTGGCGCACTTGTTTTTGAGAGGCATGGCATGCAGTCGCATGTGAGAGGAGCTCTGATACTTAGAAAAGACTTTCTGAAGGCGTCATTTGGTATCGTATTCCCCTTTGGGCTTGGTTGGGTCTCGGCAAAGCAGATACCAGGGACTGTAAAGGGGTTAAAGTTTAAAACGGCTCCGGTTCCGTTATTTTAAGGGTTAAAGCTTCCAAATTTGGTGTGCAATACTTTTAAGGCTTTAAGACACTGTGGTGAAAATTTGATAAATTTTGAACAATTCCTTCATGTTTTTTCGCAATTGCAGTAATAAAGTGTGTTCAGTTTAAAATTTAAAGTGACAGTAACGGTTTTATTTTAAAACGTTTTTGTACTTTGTTATCAAGTTTATGCCTGTTTAACATGTCTGAACTACCAGATAGACTGTGTTCTGAATGTGGGGAAGCCAGAATTCCTATTCATTTAAATAAATGTGATTTATGTGATAATGACAATGATGCCCAAGATGATTCCTCAAGTGAGGGGAGTAAGCATGGTACTGCATCATTCCCTCCTTCGTCTACACGAGTCTTGCCCACTCAGGAGGCCCCTAGTACATCTAGCGCGCCAATACTCCTTACTATGCAACAATTAACGGCTGTAATGGATAATTCTGTCAAAAACATTTTAGCCAAAATAAACACTTGTCAGAGTAAGCGCGGCTGCTCTGTTTTAGATACTGAAGAGCATGACGACGCTGATATTAATATCTCTGAAGGGCCCCTAACCCAGTCTGATGGGGCCAGGGAGGTTTTGTCTGAGGGAGAAATTACTGATTCAGGGAACATTTCTCAACAGGCTGAACCTGATGTGATTGCATTTAAATAAGGAGGTATTATCCACTCTGGATGATTGTGACAAGTTGGTCATCCCAGAGAAACTATGTAAAATGGACAAGTTCCTAGAGGTGCCGGGGCTCCCAGAAGCTTTTCCTATACCCAAGCGGGTGGCGGACATTGTTAATAAAGAATGGGAGAGGCCAGGTATTCCTTTCGTCCCTCCCCCCATATTTAAAAAATTGTTTCCTATGGTCGACCCCAGAAAGGACTTATGGCAGACAGTCCCCAAGGTCGAGGGAGCGGTTTCCACTTTAAACAAACGCACCACTATACCCATAGAGGATAGTTGTGCTTTCAAAGATCCTATGGATAAAAAATTAGAAGGTTTGCTTAAAAAGATGTTTGTGCAGCAGGGTTACCTTCTACAACCAATTTCATGCATTGTCCCTGTCGCTACAGCCGCATGTTTCTGGTTCGATGAGCTGATAAAGGCGGTCGATAGTGATTCTCCTCCTTATGAGGAGATTATGGACAGAATCAATGCTCTCAAATTGGCTAATTCTTTCACCCTCGACGCCACTTTGCAATTGGCTAGGTTAGCGGCTAAGAATTCTGGGTTTGCTATTGTGGCGCGCAGAGCGCTTTGGTTGAAATCTTGGTCGGCTGATGCGTCTTCCAAGAACAAGCTACTTAACATTCCTTTCAAGGGGAAAACGCTGTTTGGCCCTGACTTGAAAGAGATTATCTCTGATATCACTGGGGGTAAGGGCCACGCCCTTCCTCAGGATCGGCCTTTCAAGGCAAAAAATAAACCTAATTTTCGTCCCTTTCGTAGAAACGGACCAGCCCAAGGTGCTACGTCCTCTAAGCAAGAGGGTAATACTTCTCAAGCCAAGCCAGCTTGGAGACCAATGCAAGGCTGGAACAAAGGAAAGCAGGCCAAGAAACCTGCCACTGCTACCAAGACTGCATGAAATGTTGGCCCCCGATCCGGGACCGGATCTGGTGGGGGGCAGACTCTCTCTCTTCGCTCAGGCTTGGGCAAGAGATGTTCTGGATCCTTGGGCGCTAGAAATAGTCTCCCAAGGTTATCTTCTGGAATTCAAGGGACTTCCCCCAAGGGGGAGGTTCCACAGGTCTCAGTTGTCTTCAGACCACATAAAAAGACAGGCATTCTTACATTGTGTAGAAGACCTGTTAAAAATGGGAGTGATTCATCCTGTTCCATTAAGAGAACAAGGGATGGGGTTCTACTCCAATCTGTTCATAGTTCCCAAAAAAGAGGGAACGTTCAGACCAATCTTAGATCTCAAGATCTTAAACAAGTTTCTCAAGGTTCCATCGTTCAAGATGGAAACCATTCGAACTATTCTTCCTTCCATCCAGGAAGGTCAATTCATGACCACGGTGGATTTAAAGGATGCGTATCTACATATTCCTATCCACAAGGAACATCATCGGTTCCTAAGGTTCGCATTCCTGGACAAACATTACCAGTTCGTGGCGCTTCCTTTCGGATTAGCCACTGCTCCAAGGATTTTCACAAAGGTACTAGGGTCCCTTCTAGCTGTGCTAAGACCAAGGGGCATTGCTGTAGTACCTTACTTGGACGACATTCTGATTCAGGCGTCGTCCCTTCCTCAAGCAAAGGCTCACACGGACATCGTCCTGGCCTTTCTCAGATCTCACGGATGGAAAGTGAACGTGGAAAAGAGTTCTCTATCCCCGTCAACAAGGGTTCCCTTCTTGGGAACAATTATAGACTCCTTAGAAATGAGGATTTTTCTAACAGAGGCCAGAAAAACAAAACTTCTAGACTCTTGTCGGATACTTCATTCCGTTCCTCTTCCTTCCATAGCTCAGTGCATGGAAGTGATCGGGTTGATGGTAGCGGCAATGGACATAGTTCCTTTTGCGCGCATTCATCTAAGACCATTACAACTGTGCATGCTCAGTCAGTGGAATGGGGACTATACAGACTTGTCTCCGAAGATACAAGTAAATCAGAGGACCAGAGACTCACTCCGTTGGTGGCTGTCCCTGGACAACCTGTCACAAGGGATGACATTCCGCAGACCAGAGTGGGTCATTGTCACGACCGACGCCAGTCTGATGGGCTGGGGCGCGGTCTGGGGATCCCTGAAAGCTCAGGGTCTTTGGTCTCGGGAAGAATCTCTTCTACCGATAAATATTCTGGAACTGAGAGCGATATTCAATGCTCTCAAGGCTTGGCCTCAGCTAGCGAGGGCCAAGTTCATACGGTTTCAATCAGACAACATGACAACTGTTGCGTACATCAACCATCAGGGGGGAACAAGGAGTTCCCTAGCGATGGAAGAAGTGACCAAAATCATTCTATGGGCGGAGTCTCACTCCTGCCACCTGTCTGCTATCCACATCCCAGGAGTGGAAAATTGGGAAGCGGATTTTCTGAGTCGTCAGACATTGCATCCGGGGGAGTGGGAACTCCATCCGGAAATCTTTGCCCAAGTCACTCAGCTGTGGGGCATTCCAGACATGGATCTGATGGCCTCTCGTCAGAACTTCAAAGTTCCTTGCTACGGGTCCAGATCCAGGGATCCCAAGGCGGCTCTAGTGGATGCACTAGTAGCACCTTGGACCTTCAAACTAGCTTATGTGTTCCCGCCCTTTCCTCTCATCCCCAGGCTGGTAGCCAGGATCAATCAGGAGAGGGCGTCGGTGATCTTGATAGCTCCTGCGTGGCCACGCAGGACTTGGTATGCAGATCTGGTGAATATGTCATCGGCTCCACCTTGGAAGCTACCTTTGAGACGAGACCTTCTTGTTCAGGGTCCGTTCGAACATCCGAATCTGGTTTCACTCCAGCTGACTGCTTGGAGATTGAACGCTTGATTTTATCGAAGCGAGGGTTCTCAGATTCTGTTATCGATACTCTTATTCAGGCCAGAAAGCCTGTAACTAGAAAGATTTACCACAAAATTTGGAAAAAATATATCTGTTGGTGTGAATCTAAAGGATTCCCTTGGGACAAGGTTAAGATTCCTAGGATCCTATCCTTCCTTCAAGAAGGATTGGAAAAAGGATTATCTGCAAGTTCCCTGAAGGGACAGATTTCTGCCTTGTCGGTGTTACTTCACAAAAAACTGGCTGCTGTGCCAGATGTTCAAGCTTTTGTTCAGGCTCTGGTTAGAATTAAGCCTGTTTACAAACCTTTGACTCCTCCTTGGAGTCTCAATTTAGTTCTTTCAGTTCTTCAGGGGGTTCCGTTTGAACCCTTGCATTCCGTTGATATTAAATTATTATCTTGGAAAGTTTTGTTTTTAGTTGCAATTTCTTCTGCCAGAAGAGTTTCAGAATTATCTGCTCTGCAGTGTTCTCCTCCTTATCTGGTGTTCCATGCAGATAAGGTGGTTTTACGTACTAAACCTGGTTTTCTTCCAAAAGTTGTTTCTAACAAAAACATTAACCAGGAGATTATCGTACCTTCTCTGTGTCCGAAACCAGTTTCAAAGAAGGAACGTTTGTTGCACAATTTGGATGTTGTTCGCGCTCTAAAATTCTATTTAGATGCTACAAAGGATTTTAGACAAACATCTTCCTTGTTTGTTGTTTATTCCGGTAAAAGGAGAGGTCAAAAAGCAACTTCTACCTCTCTCTCTTTTTGGATTAAAAGCATCATCAGATTGGCTTACGAGACTGCCGGACGGCAGCCTCCCGAAAGAATCACAGCTCATTCCACTAGGGCTGTGGCTTCCACATGGGCCTTCAAGAACGAGGCTTCTGTTGATCAGATATGTAGGGCAGCGACTTGGTCTTCACTGCACACTTTTACCAAATTTTACAAGTTTGATACTTTTGCTTCTTCTGAGGCTATTTTTGGGAGAAAGGTTTTGCAAGCCGTGGTGCCTTCCATTTAGGTGACCTGATTTGCTCCCTCCCTTCATCCGTGTCCTAAAGCTTTGGTATTGGTTCCCACAAGTAAGGATGACGCTGTGGACCGGACACACCTATGTTGGAGAAAACAGAATTTATGTTTACCTGATAAATTACTTTCTCCAACGGTGTGTCCGGTCCACGGCCCGCCCTGGTTTTTTAATCAGGTCTGATAATTTATTTTCTTTAACTACAGTCACCACGGTACCATATGGTTTCTCCTATGCAAATATTCCTCCTTAACGTCGGTCGAATGACTGGGGTAGGCGGAGCCTAGGAGGGATCATGTGACCAGCTTTGCTGGGCTCTTTGCCATTTCCTGTTGGGGAAGAGAATATCCCACAAGTAAGGATGACGCCGTGGACCGGACACACCGTTGGAGAAAGTAATTTATCAGGTAAACATAAATTCTGTTTTTTGGGAGAAAGGTTTTACAGGCAGTGGTGCCTTCCGTTTAAGGTACCTGTCTTGTTCCCTCCCTTCATCCGTGTCCTAAAGCTTTGGTATTGGTATCCCACAAGTAAAGGATGAATCCGTGGACTGGATACACCTTGCAAGAGAAAACAGAATTTATGCTTACCTGATAAATTACTTTCTCTTGCGGTGTATCCAGTCCACGGCCCGCCCTGGCATTTAAGTCAGGTAAAAAATTTTTTGTTTAAACTACAGTCCGTGGACTGGATACACCGCAAGAGAAAGTAATTTATCAGGTAAGCATAAATTCTGTTTTCTTTTTTTTTTTTTTTAAAGTATTTTATTGATGAAGTACATAATGCGAAAACATAAAATACATCATTAGATATAATTGTAAATGCACCACTTGAAAACATCATCTGTTACCAACAAACTTATAAAATTAAATAAGGAAAAAAAGAAATAACTAAGCTACATCTTTCTTTCTTATTTTTTCCTATTCTGTCTTCTCGTACTTCAGTTTTTGTTGTGGGGAGAAAGAAAAACAAATAACAATAAGAACAACAAAAAAACAAAAAAAAGGCACAACATACCATACCACGCCCCTGGACCCCCCTAAATTCTGTTTTCTAGACAAGACTGTGATAATGCTAGAAAAGGACTGATGAGATCCCCATGAGGGAAGGGTAAGCTTTATTCAGAGACTAAGTATGGAATTACAAGACAGGGCTAATTTAGGCTGGTTGACACTATTTTATGACAAACGGTTTTTACTCATAAAATCGTTTCTCTTGTTAAGTGTATCCAGTCCACGGATCATCCATTACTTGTGGGATATTCTCCTTCCCAACAGGAAGTTGCAAGAGGATCACCCACAGCAGAGCTGCTATATAGCTCCTCCCCTCACTGCCATATCCAGTCATTCTCTTGCAACTCTCAACAAAGATGGACGTAGTAAGAGGAGAGTGGTGTATTATAGTTAGTTTCTTAACTTCAATCAAAAGTTTATTTTTAAATGGTACCGGAGTGTACTGTTTTATCAAAGGCAGTATTAGAAGAAGAATCTGCCTGTGATTTCTATGATCTTAGCAGAAGTAACTAAGATCCATTGCTGTTCTCACATATTCTGAGGAGTGAGGTAACTTCAGAGGGGGAATGGCGTGCAGGTTTTCCTGCAAAAAGGTATGTGCAGTTAACATATTTCTAGGGATGGAATTTGCTAGAAAAATGCTGCTGATACTGGATTAATGTAAGTTAAGCCTAAATGCAGTGATTTAATAGCGACTGGTATCAGGCTTATTAACAGAGATACATACTCTTATAAAAGTGTAATATAAAACGTTTGCTGGCATGTTAATCATTTTTATATATGTTTGGTGACAAAACTTATTGGGGTCTAGTTTTTTCTCCACATGGCTGGCTTGATTTTTGCCTAGAAACAGTTTCCTGAGGCTTTCCACTGTTGTAATATGAGTGGGAGGGGCCTATTTAAGCGCTTTTCTGCGCAGCTAAAATTACAGACAGAGACACTCAGCTTCCTTCTGCATGATACAGGACATCTCTGAAGGGCTCAAAAGACTTCAAAAGTCGTGTTTGAGGAGGGTAACAACCACAGTAGACCTGTGGCAGTTGTTGTGACTGTGTTTAAAAACGTTTTTGTCATTTATTATTCCGTTTTTGGTATTTAGTCTAACTGCCTTTTTTCACTGTTATTTCAAATTTTGCCAAAATTTGTTTCTCTTAAAGGCACAGTAACGTTTTTTTATATTGCTTGTTAACTTGGTTTAAAGTGTTTTCCAAGCTTGCTAGTCTCATTGCTAGTCTGTACAAACATGTCTGACACAGAGGAAACTACTTGTTCATTATGTGTTTAGGGAGAAGTTTTGAACCTTTGTTGTAAAAGGCTTAAATAATTATCTGCCTAAGTGTTTTGTCTCTTATAATTAATTTTTAACTTTGAGTAATTATGTTTTGAGATTTATAACTGAACACTTAAGGAGCAGTGCGTAAGCATGTGAAAGACTATATTTACAAAATTGGACTGTACCTGCTGTGTAAGCAAGTCAGTTCCAAAAAAAAGGGAAATGCTTTTATACACTGTTACTCTATTATGTAGATTAGTTCTGTTGATTACTGGAGCTTGGAGCACAAAGATGACAAAAATTCAAATATAACCTTTATTGATTAAATTAAAAAGACAGCATAAAATATGTGTGTATGCTGCCCTTGAAAATGTTAAAAACTCTCTGTTGGTTATTCAATATTCAGCATTGACAATACTAAGTATGTGGAGCACTTAGTAATAAAGTGATGAGACACAGATTATATTATAGGTATATATATCTATTAATCTACTGTGGGTCTATGTGGCCTTATAGCTGGCCTATCTGATAGATTACCATTTAGGAATATTTGTGCGTTATTGCCTATAATAATACACCTCTGTAGTCTATTGTTTTGAGTTTACTTGGGTTATGGCTCATAACTTAGGCGACACTTAAACAGGAATATATAGCACAGCTCTTTATTTTAGTATCTGCTTCGTAAATATTGATTCTCTCCTTATATATCTACACAGGAAAACTGAACACAGTAAAATAATACCGGTAGTATATATATATATATATATATATATATATATATATATATATATATATATATATATATATATATATCTCACTCTAGGTATTGTAGATTATTTGGTTGTAAGTAACTTACAGTACAGGGCTGATACTCTGATATTATTTGGCATATCAATCTGACTTGTTAGACCTAATTCTAGGTAATTAAATGTCTAAAACTGCAGGTGGGTTACCGAACATGTGCTGATATTAAATTTTGATTGTCTGCACTTGTGAATACTTCACATAATTATATCCAGCAATTGCCATTGCACATCATAATGGGTAATGAGATTTCACAAACTTGCAATATGTGTATCAAATAATTACTTCTATTAAACTTAGCTGATACCTCCCTTATGCAGTGTGAGTATTTATATTATGTCTCATTGCCAATGATAAAATGGTGCTACAATGTTACCAAATGTCAACTTATGATAGCTGACATAATGTATCAAGTATATTAAAGTATATATTAGTGCAGGTAAGTTAATGTGCATTTATGGTCTATCCACTCTGTAGTAGTATAATTAACACATTTCTTTAACATAGATCCCTTATATCTTGGTTATTGTAAACCCTGTATTATTCACCCTTTGAGCTGATAAGTTAGCTTGTGCTTACTGCTGCTATACTAAGCAGGTCATCTAACTACTATGTGCTGATATCTAGAGTTACTAACACAAGTTTTAACTAGATTCTTAGTACTACTGGTTAAAGTTAGTTCAGCATTACCCATATTTTACTATAGAGACGCCAACAGTTTGTAATTATTAGAGCTAAGATAAGTAACAAAAGCTACTGCTTGTGCCTGTTAAGAGCCTTAACCGCTAAGTGCTGATTTAGAGAGAATTATATGCTGAAGTTATCTTCATTATTTTTACAAGAGAGGCAATTAAAAGAGAGGACCCCTGACGCAGCGTTTCACTATTAATAGATATATATACCTATAATATAATCTGTGTCTCATCACTTTATTACTAAGTGCTCCACATACTTAGTATTGTCAATGCTGAATATTGAATAACCAACAGAGAGAGTGTTTTTAACATTTTTAAGGGCAGCATACACACATATTTTATGCTGTCTTTTTAATTTAATCAATAAAGGTTATATTTTAATTTTTGTCATCTTTGTGCTCCAAGCTCCAGTAATCAACAGAACTAATCTACATAATAGAGTAACAGTGTATAAAAGCATTTCCCTTTTTTTTGGAACTGACTTGCTTACACAGCAGGTACAGTCCAATTTTGTAAATATACTTGTTCATTATGTTTAAAAGCCATGGTGGAGCCCCATAGGAGAATGTGTACTAAATGTATTGATTTCACCTTAAACAGTAAAGATCAGTCTTTATCTATAAAAGAATTGTCACCAGAGGGGTCTGTCGAGGGGGAAGTTATGCTGACTAACTCTCCCCACGTGTCGGACCCTTCGCCTCCCGCTCGAGGGACGCACGCTAATATGGCGCCAAGTACATCAGGGACGCCCATAGCGATTACTTTGCAGGACATGGCTGCAATCATGAATAATACCCTGTCACAGGTATTAGCCAGATTGCCTGAATTGAGAGGCAAGCGCGATAGCTCTGGAGTTAGACGAGATACAGAGCGCGTAGATGCTGTAAGAGCCATGTCTGATACTGCGTCACAATATGCAGAACCTGAGGACGGAGAGCTTCAGTCTGTGGGTGACGTCTCTGAATCGGGGAGACCTGATTCAGAGATTTCTAATTTTAAATTTAAGCTTGAGAACCTCCGTGTATTGCTTGGGGAGGTATTAGCTGCTCTGAATGACTGTGACACAATTGCAGTGCCAGAGAAATTGTGTAGGCTGGATAAATACTATGCAGTGCCGGTGTGTACTGATGTCTTTCCAATACCTAAAAGGCTTACAGAAATTATTAGTAAGGAGTGGGATAGACCCGGTGTGCCCTTTTCCCCACCTCCTATATTTAGAAAAATGTTTCCAATAGATGCCACTACACGGGACTTATGGCAGACAGTCCCTAAGGTGGAGGGAGCAGTTTCTACTTTAGCAAAGCATACCACTATCCCGGTTGAGGACAGTTGTGCTTTTTCAGATCCAATGGATAAAAAATTAGAGGGTTACCTTAAGAAAATGTTTATTCAACAAGGTTTTATTTTACAGCCCCTTGCATGCATTGCGCCTGTCACAGCTGCGGCAGCGTTCTGGTTTGAGGCCCTGGAAGAGGCCATCCATACAGCTCCATTGACTGAAATTATTGACAAGCTTAAAACACTTAAGCTAGCTAACTCATTTGTTTCTGATGCCATTGTTCATTTGACTAAACTAACGGCTAAGAATTCCGGATTCGCCATCCAGGCGCGTAGGGCGCTATGGCTTAAATCTTGGTCAGCTGATGTGACTTCAAAGTCTAAATTACTCAACATTCCTTTCAAGGGGCAGACCTTATTCGGGCCTGGTTTGAAAGAAATTATTGCTGACATTACTGGAGGTAAGGGTCATACCCTTCCTCAGGACAGGGCCAAATCAAGGGCCAAACAGCCTAATTTTCGTGCCTTTCAAAATTTCAAGGCAGGTGCAGGATCAGCTCCCTCTGGAAACCTGCCCAGTCCTGGCACAAGGGCAAGCAGGCCAGAAAGCCTGCTGCTGCCTCCAAGACAGCATGAAGGAGCGGCCCCCTATCCGACAACGGATCTAGTAGGGGGCAGACTCTCTCTCTTCGCCCAGGCGTGGGCAAGAGATGTTCAGGATCCCTGGGCGTTGGAGATCATATCTCAGGGATATCTTCTGGACTTCAAAGCTTCTCCTCCACAAGGGAGATTTCACCTTTCAAGATTATCTGCAAACCAGATAAAGAAAGAGGCATTCCTAAGCTGCGTGCAAGACCTCCTTGTAATGGGAGTGATCCATCCAGTTCCGCGTACGGAACAAGGACAGGGGTTTTATTCAAATCTGTTTGTGGTTCCCAAAAAAGAGGGAACCTTCAGACCAATTTTGGATCTAAAGATCCTAAACAAATTCCTCAGAGTTTCATCATTCAAGATGGAAACTATTCGAACCATTTTACCCATGATCCAAGAGGGTCAGTATATGACCACAGTGGACTTAAAGGATGCCTACCTTCACATTCCGATTCACAAGAATCATCATCGGTTCCTGAGGTTTGCCTTTCTAGACAGGCATTACCAGTTTGTAGCTCTTCCATTCGGGTTGGCTACAGCCCCAAGAATTTTTACAAAGGTTCTGGGCTCACTTCTGGCGGTTCTAAGACCGCGAGGCATAGCGGTGGCTCCTTACCTAGACGACATCCTGATACAGGCGTCAAGCTTTCAAATTGCCAAGTCTCATACAGAGATAGTTCTGGCATTTCTGAGGTCGCATGGGTGGAAAGTGAACGAAGAAAAGAGTTCTCTATCTCCTCTCACAAGGGTTTCCTTTCTAGGGACTCTGATAGATTCTATAGAAATGAAAATTTACCTGACAGAGTTCAGGTTATCAAAACTTCTAAATGCTTGCCGTGTTCTTCACTCCATTTCGCGCCCCACGGTGGCTCACTGCATGGAAGTGATCGGCTTAATGGTAGCAGCGATGGACATAGTGCCATTTGCGCGCCTGCATCTCAGACCGCTGCAATTATGCATGCTCAGTCAGTGGAATGGGGATTACACAGATTTGTCCCCTCTACTAAATCTGGATCAGGAAACCAGAGATTCCCTTCTCTGGTGGTTATCTCGGGTCCATCTGTCCAAAGGTATGACCTTTCGCAGGCCAGATTGGACCATTGTAACAACAGATGCCAGCCTTCTAGGTTGGGGTGCAGTCTGGAACTCCCTGAAGGCTCAGGGTTCATGGACTTAGGAGGAGAAACTCCTCCCAATAAATATTCTGGAGTTGAGAGCAATATTCAATGCTCTTCTAGCTTGGCCTCAGTTAGCAACACTGAGGTTCATCAGATTTCAGTCGGACAACATCACGACTGTGGCTTACATCAACCATCAAAGGGGAACCAGGAGTTCCCTAGCGATCTCAGAAGTCTCCAAGATAATTCGCTGGGCAGAGACTCACTCTTGCCACCTGTCAGCGATCCATATCCCAGGGGTAGAGAACTGGGAGGCGGATTTTCTAAGTCAGACTTTTCATCCGGGGGAGTGGGAACTCCATCCGGAGGTGTTTGCTCAATTGGTTCTCCGTTGGGGCAAACCAGAACTGGATCTCATGGCGTCTCGCCAGAACGCCAAGCTTCCTTGTTACGGATCCAGGTCCAGGGACCCAGAAGCGGCACTGATAGATGCTCTAGTAGCGCCTTGGTTCTTCAACCTGGCTTATGTGTTTCCACCGTTTCCTCTGCTCCCTTGTCTGATTGCCAAAATCAAACAGGAGAGAGCATCGTGATATTGATAGCGCCTGCGTGGCCACGCTGGACCTGGTATGCAGACCTAGTGGACATGTCATCCTTTCCACCATGGACTCTGCCTCTGAGACAAGACCTTCTAATACAAGGTCCTTTCAATCATCCAAATCTACTTTCTCTGAGACTGACTGCATGGAGATTGAACGCTTGATCCTATCAAAGCGTGGCTTCTCCGAGTCAGTAATTGATACCTTATACAGGCACGAAAGCCTGTCACCAGGAAAATTTACCACAAGATATGGCGTAAATATCTTCATTGGTGTGAATCCAAGAATTACTCATGGAGTAGGGTTAGGATTCCTAGAATATTGTCCTTCCTCCAAGAGGGTTTGGACAAAGGATTATCAGCTAGTTCTTTAAAGGGACAGATTTCTGCTCTGTCTATTCTTTTACACAAGTGTCTGGCAGAAGTTCCAGACGTTCAGGCATTTTGTCAGGCTTTAGTTAGAATTAAGCCTGTGTTTAAACCTGTTGCTCCCCCATGGAGCTTAAACTTGGTTCTTAAGTTCTTCAAGGGGTTCCGTTTGAACCCCTTCATTCTATTGATATCAAACTTCTATCATGGAAAGTTCTTTTTCTGATGGCTATTTCCTTGGCTCGAAGAGTCTCGGAGTTATCTGCCTTACATTGTGATTCTCCTTATCTGATCTTTCATTCAGATAAAGTAGTTCTGCGTACAAAACCTGGGTTTTTACCTAAGGTGGTTTCTAACAGGAATATCAATCAAGAGATTGTTGTTCCATCGTTATGTCCTAATCCTTCTTCAAAGAAGGAACGTCTTTTGCATAATCTAGACGTAGTCCGTGCCTTGAAGTTTTACTTGCAGGCTACTAAAGATTTTCGTCAAACATCTAACCTGTTTGTTGTTTACTCTGGACAGAGGAGAGGTCAAAAGGCCTCGGCAACCTCTCTTTCTTTTTGGCTTCGGAGTATAATCCGTTTAGCCTATGAGACTGCTGGACAGCAGCCCCCTGAAAGAATTACAGCTCATTCCACTAGAGCTGTGGCTTCCACCTGGGCCTTTAAAAATGAGGCCTCTGTTGAACAGATTTGCAACGCTGCGACTTGGTCTTCGCTTCATACCTTTTCAAAATTTTACAAATTTGATACTTTTGCTTCTTCGGAGGCTGTTTTTGGGAGAGAGGTTCTTCAGGCAGTGGTTCCTTCCGTTTAGGTTCCTGCCTTGTCCCTCCCATCATCCGTGTACTTTAGCTTGGGTATTGGTATCCCACAAGTAATGGATGATCCGTGGACTGGATACACTTAACAAGAGAAAACATAATTTATGCTTACCTGATAAATTTATTTCTCTTGTAGTGTATCCAGTCCACGGCCCGTCCTGTCCTTTTAAGGCAGGTCTAAATTTTAATTAAACTTCAGTCACCACTGCACCCTATGGTTTCTCCTTTCTCGGCTTGTTTCGGTCGAATGACTGGATATTGCAGTGAGGGGAGGAGCTATATAGCAGCTCTGCTGTGGGTGATCCTCTTGCAACTTCCTGTTGGGAAGGAGAATATCCCACAAGTAATGGATGATCCGTGGACTGGATACACTACAAGAGAAATAAATTTATCAGGTAAGCATAAATTATGTTTTTTTGAGACACTTTGAGGCTCCTTTGGGGTATCTTTCAGGAGTTGCTACCATCATGGCTGTATAATATAACACTTAGGAGTGTTTCTTTAGGCCTCACAACACCGGAGTAAGGTGGGAGGGGCCTAATTTCGCACCTCAGATGCGCAGTTAGACTGACTAGATCTTCAGGCTGTCCCACATGGAGGGTCCTGCTTCTGTTTGAGGGCCTATAAAAAGCTTTTTCCCCACAAATCTGGTCCCTAAGGGCAGGTAGGGCCACAGCAGAGCTGTGGCAAGGTGCTGAAGTTGTTTTAACCGGTTGTTAGCTTGCTATTGATCCGGTTTGGGCATTAAGGGGTTAATCGTTTTTCTTGCTAGTTGTGCAATCTTACCAATGCTTTAGGTACATACTGTGAAGTTTGCTGCTTTTTTCACTGTTTTGGAAAATTGTGTGCCTTTTTTATCTCTTAAAGGCCCAGTAACGTTTTTTTTGCAAAGTGTGTTTTTACTTGATTAAAGTGTTTTCTAAGCCTGTTTGTCTTAAAACTAGTCTGTTAAACATGTCTGACACTAAGGAAAATCCTTGTTCAATGTGTTTAGAAGCCATGGTGGAACCCCCTCTCAGAATGTGTCCCACTTGTACTGATATGTCTATATATTTTAAAGAACAGATTGTTGCACTTAAAAATGTGGCCCAAGATGATTCTCAGACAGAAGTTAATGAGGTTAGCCCGTTATCCTCTCCCAAAGTGTCACAACCAGTTACGCCCGCTCAAGCGACGCCTAGCACCTCTAGTGCGTCTAACTCTTTTACCTTGCAAGAATTGGCGGCAGTTATGGATAATTCCCTTTCAGTGTTTTTATCTAGACTGCCTATGTTACCTGCAAAGCGTGATAGCTCTGTTTTAAGAACAGATTCTGAGCATTCTGACGCTTTGGTAGCCGTATACAATCACAACGCTCTGAAATGGGGGCGAGGGATGTGCCGTCTGAGGGAGAAATTTCCGATTCAGGAAAGGTTGCTTCTCAGACAGACTCAGATACGTTGGCATTTAATTTTAAGCTAGAACACCTCCGCTTATTGCTCAGGGAGGTACTAGTTACCCTCGATGACTGCGACCCTTTGGTGGTTCCAGAGAAATTGTGTAAAATGGACAAGTACCTAGAAGTGCCTGTTTACACTGATGTGTTCCCGGTCCCTAAGAGGATTGTGGATATAGTAACTAGGGAGTGGGATAGACCAGGTATTCTGTTTGTTCCCCCTCCTGTTTTTAAGAAAATGTTCCCCATATCTGACACCACGCGGGACTCGTGGCAGACGGTCCCTAAGGTGGAGGGGGCTGTTTCTTCACTTGCTAAACGCACAACCATACCAATTGAGGACTGTTGTGCTTTTAAAGACCCTATGGATAAAAAATTAGAGGGTTTACTTAAGAAAATTTTTGTACAACAAGGTTTTCTTCTCCAACCTATAGTGTGCATTGTTCCTGTAACTACTGCAGCTGCTTTCTGGTTAGAAGCGCTGGAAGAGGCGCTCCAGACGGAGACCTCATATGAGGACATTATGGACAGAATTAAGGCTCTTAAGCTGGCTAATTCTTTTATCACAGATGGCGCTTTCCAACTAGCTAAGTTAGCGGCAAAGAATTCAGGCTTCGCCATTCTGGCGCGCAGGGCGCTATGGCTGAAGTCCTGGTCGGCTGATGTGTCGTCAAAATCCAAACTACTGAACATCCCTTTCAAAGGAAAGACCCTTTTTGGGCCTGAATTGAAAGAGATTATCTCAGAAATCACTGGGAGAAAAGGCCATGCTCTCCCCCAGGACAAGTCCTTCAAGACGAAGAACAAACAAAATAATTTTTGTTCCTTTCGGAACTTCAGGAGCGGTCTTGCTTCATCCTCCCCTGCTGCAAGCAAGAGGGTAACACTTCACAACCCAGGGCAGCCTGGAAGCCTTACCAGGTCTGGAACAAGGGTAAACAGGCCAAGAAGCCTGCTGCTGCCTCTAAGACAGCATGAAGGGGTAGCCCCCGATCCGGGACCGGATCTCGTAGGGGGCAGACTCTCTCTCTTCGCTCAGGCCTGGGCAAGAGACGTACACGATCCCTGGGCCTTAGAGATTGTATCCCAGGGATATCTTCTAGAATTCAAGGACTCCCCTCCAAGGGGAAGGTTCCATATTTCTCGTCTGTCTTCAGACATGACAAAGAAAGAGGCGTTCTTATGCTGTGTAGAAGACCTTCATACAATGGGAGTGATCCACCCAGTTCCAATAGCGGAACAAGGGCTGGGGTTTTACTCAAACCTGTTTGTGGTTCCCAAAAAAGACGGAACTTTCAGACCAATCCTGGATCTCAAAATTCTAAACAAGTTCCTCAGAGTCCCATCATTCAAGATAGAGACCATTCGGACAATCCTACCTATGATCCAGGAGGGTCAATATATGACTACCGTGGATCTAAAGGATGCGTACCTACATATTCCTATCCACAAAGATCATCACCAGTTTCTCAGGTTCGCTTTTCTGGATCAGCATTATCAGTTTGTGGCTGTTCCTTTCGGGTTGGCCAGTGCTCCCAGAATTTTCACAAAAGTGCTAGGGTCCCTCCTGGCGGTTCTAAGACCGCGGGGCATAGCAGTGGCGCCTTATCTAGACGACATCTTAGTTCAGGCGTCGACTTTCCAAAGAGCCAAGTCTCACACGGAAATTGTAGTGGCCTTTCTGAGGTCTCACGGGTGGAAGGTGAACATCAAAAAGAGTTCTCTCTCCCCCCTCACAAGAGTTCCCTTCCTAGGAACTCTACTAGACTCGGTAGAAATGAAAATATTTCTGACAGAGGTCAGAAAGTTAAAACTCTTAACTACTTGCCGAGCTCTTCATTCCATTCCTCGGCCATCTGTAGCTCAGTGCATGGAGACAATCGGATTAATGGTAGCGGCAATGGACATAGTCCTTTTTGCACGGATAAACCTCAGACCACTGCAATTATGCATGCTCAAACAGTGGAATGGGGATTATGCAGATTTGTCTCCTCAAATACAGTTGGACCAGGAGACCAGAGATTCTCTTCTCTGGTGGTTGTCTCAGGATCACCTGTCTCAGGGAATGTGTTTCCGCAGACCAGAGTGAATCATCGTAAGGACCGACGCCAGTTTATTGGGCTGGGGTGCAGTCTGGGACTCCCTGAAAGCTCAGGGCTTATGGTCTCGGGAAGAAGCTCTTCTCCCGATCAACATTCTGGAACTGAGGGAGATATTCAACGCTCTTCAGGCATGGCTGCAGCTATCTGCGGCCAAATTCATCAGGTTTCAGTCGGACAACATCACGACTGTAGCTTACATCAACCATCAAGGGGGAACAAGGAGTCCCCTAGCAATGATGGAAGTCACCAAAATAATCAGGTGGGCGGAGGATCACTCTTGCCACCTCTCAGCAATTCACATCCCAGGAGTAGACAACTGGGAGGCGGATTTTCTAAGTCGTCAGACTTTTCATCCGGGGGAGTGGGAACTCCACCCGGAGGTATTTGCCCAGCTGACTCCGCTATGGGGCACTCCAGCATTGGATCTGATGGTGTCCCGTCAGAATGCCACACTTCCTCTTTATGGGTCCAGGTCCCGGGATCCCCTGGCGGTGTTGGTAGATGCTCTAGCAGCACCTTGGTCCTTCAATCAGGCCTATGTGTTCCCACCGTTTCCTCTCCTTCCGCGTCTGGTTGCCAGAAGCAAGCAGGAGAGGGCATCTGTGATTCTGATAGCGCCTGCGTGGCCACGCAGGACTTGGTATGCAGACCTAGTGGACATGTCATCCGTTCCACCGTGGACTCTGCCAATGAGGCAGGACCTTCTACTTCAAGGTCCTTTCAAACATCCAAATCTAATTTCTCTGCGTCTGACTGCTTGGAGATTGAACGCCTAATTCTATCAAAGCGTGGTTTCTCTGAGTCGGTTATCAATACCCTGATTCAGGCTAGAAAGCCTGTCACCAGGAAAATCTACCATAAGATTTGGCAGAAATATCTTTGTTGGTGCGAATCCAAGGGTTACTCATGGAGTAAGATTAGGAATCCCAGGATATTGTCTTTTCTCCAAGATGGATTGGAGAAAGGACTGTCAGCTAGTTCCTTAAAGGGACAGATATCTGCTTTGTCTATTCTTTTACACAAACGTCTGGATGAGGTACCAGACGTTCAAGCGTTTTCTCAGGCTTTAGTCAGAATCAAGCCTGTTTATAGACCTGGGGCTCCGCCATGGAATCTGAATTTAGTCCTTTCAGTTCTGCAAGGGGTTCCGTTTGAACCTTTACATTCCATAGATATTAAGCTTTTATCTTGGAAGGTTTTGTTTTTGGTAGCTATCTCTTCTGCTCGACGAGTTTCAGAGTTATCTGCGTTACAGTGTGACTCACGTTGGGGTGTGTGCCGAGCGCTATTTGTATAAGGGAGGCCTTAAGCTTACTAACAGATTAGCCTCCTAGTAGGCTAAAAATTGAATTACAGAATAGGGAGCGATAGTAAGCGCTAAAAAAAGCTTAAAAGGCTAGAGCTTGAGGATGTAACAATTATTTTAATATACAATCGATTAAAAACATAAGTAAATTTCCAATATAATATTAAAATCCAATGCAAAGATCAAACGTTAAATCTTGCAATAAAGTATTACAATAAAATCCATGGATCCATGAGAAAGAAATTTTTGAAAGGTACAAAGATTGTAATGAGCTGGCTTAACGAATCATTGAATTAAAACTGGTTTTAGCTATATTCAAAGCAGCATGTGTGAGTCCACAGTGGATAAGCTGGTGTTTGAGTCTGTATGGTGGTAGATTCTATTACATGAGTTGACTCCTAATAAGTAGTATAGGTGCAATAAAAGGTGATGCGAATTGTGTCTACAAACAAGGTGATGTCAGCAATCAACACTTATAAATCAACTATAAGATTGTGCAAAGTTTATACAAAAAATTGATACAGCTTTCAAAACGTGTGAGTCCTGTTAATAGGACCTCAAAAACAAAAGTGATGTGAGGGGACGTGATGTCTGTGAGGGGTGGGTGTCAACCCAAAATGATGCCCACACTAGCGCTAGTGTTACAAAAATATAGAAAAAATATAAATAAGAACAAATATGTAGTCTCTTAGAGAAAAGTTACAATGTCCTCCAAATGTGATGATGGTGTAATGGTGAATTAAATTGGTGTATAGATAAAACACCCAGACATAAAACGTTTGGAGTTGACAATCCTTTGAAAGATCAGTTCCATAAAATAATCCTATGAGGGGTCAGTTCCAAAAAGTACTAATATCGTAACAGTCCAATCAGGAATGTGATGGTGTGGGTTATATTTGGAAAAAGACAAAAATAGTAGGCAAAAAATAATGAAAAAATATATTGAAAAAAATGATGAAAAATATATAGAGGAGATGGTGAAAAGAACAAAAATACAAATAAAAATTAAAATAAAACAGGACAAAATGGGTGCCCTTATTAAGGGGCTACTTCGGCACCCTTGGTGCCAAGGTTCAGAGGTGGTGATTACCAACTCCTCTGATTTTCAGTTAAAATTTCTGTGAAACGTCCATAGTTTGCATAGGCAAAGAATATAATAAAAAATACCAATATTATAAGTAGATATTAGAACGCCTGAAAAAGAAAGAAAGAAACAATAGTGCAATACTGTATACAAGAGACAATAATGGTATAGGTAACAAGCTCACCAGTATGTTAACGTGTTTCGGCCACGAATTGGCCTTTATCAAGACTATACTGAATTCATTAGTCTGGGAGCTTTTAAAGCCTGGATGTGAGATTGATTGTGGGAGATTTGGCGCCAAACAGTGGCAGGGAATTCCCCTTCCTGTTTGCCTCAAAGCATCTCTGGGAAATGTATTAATGTTCTTTCACTCTTACTTATCAGTGTGATATTCAATCCTAATATGTTACTATCTATCCTAGTAAACTTAAAAACTTTCATCTGTGCTTTAGTTCTGTGTCCGGTTCTAATACAGACATATGATCGTTATAACTTGCTACTGTAATGAACTTCGTTATTACCCTCATATGTTCTGTTAGGTGTTCCAGTGTTTTCTGTTTTTTCTTAAGGGGAGAAGTTTGGACTAGCCTTTGATTCTCAATGATTTTATTTGTTATTATCGATAGAAGTTTTCAGACCGGAAGTGGCAACTTCCGTGTTGCTTTCTGGTCTATGTAGTCTGCAGTGGACTTCCGGTCTTAACTGTTGTTACTGCTTCTACGTGTAACTGTCATATATTTTGGGGGATAGGTTACTCTTCTAACATATATATGCCTCTAATAAACTCGTATATGTTTTACTCTGTGTTTTCTCAATCCTATCTGTGGTTTTTTGACTAGATGATTTCTTATGTTTTTATATTTATATATTTCGTCTTGTTGTTTAGATCCTCCGTTTTTTTGTTAGATGTGTGAACATTTGTGATATTCGTAATGGACTCACGGGGTTTCTTATCTATATATGGACTTTTATATACGTCATTAAGTCATTATCGTTGGTCTAAGATTGTGGATATGATGTTGTTCCAATAAGATATTAGTATGGAATGTAAACATATATATATATCTCTATGTATCTTTAGTGGTTTCAGATCTATATCGCATGTGGCTAGTATGGATCATATGTGCCTTTCTCATGACTGATAATTAAATAATCATTGTGATGTCTAGTAGTCTTTAAACGGTTAAAAACATAAGAGATTGTCAGATAGGCTTAATCCGGTCTGTGTAGTCAAAATCGGACTGGCCCTGTGATTTTAATACTTATGTTTCCAATATGTTAGATCCAAAATTTTCTTCATTGCAGTTTTATAGTAGGATGAACCTTAGTGTTTATTTACAATGTGGTAATTACGATGATTGATATGTATCCAGGTAGAGATGAATGTCTTAGGGATGTGTATTATCATCTGTGGTTCTATCTTAGCTAGGGGCTAATACTGTATCTATAATAACTTAATCTAATAGCTTCAGTATTCTCCTTCTTATATTTCTTTTGAATGCGGTAAAACTTAATTTTTCTAATAGGATGTTAAATAAACATGTCAGGATTTATATATATATCTATATATATCTATGTTGTGTATGTTAAGTCTTCTTTGTTCTAAGTAGAACTATACCAACACTCAATAATCCCTTTTGGTGGAGGAATGTCTTTAATTCTGTATGCTTGTTTCCTATGGATATCGTCATAGTTTTTGATTTTGATTGTCATCTACATTTTAGATTCTATTTGTCTATATATATATATAAAACACGGAAGGGAACTGCACTCTCATACCGGACCGGGTACACATCCTATGACCCTGCAACATGCTCAGCCCTGGGTGCCACTGGCACTCACAGGAAGCTGTGCTGTCCCCAGAGCCACAAGTAGTTAACCCCAGACAGGTCTGGGTGCAAGAACCATAGGGAAAATTACAAAACAAAGTAATACAACACACAGAGAAAACCCAGCACTCACTTGCAAGCTCTCAGCTAAGATTTAAAAGCAAAACTGGAAAGGTTAGTCACCACATCTGGCCAAATGGGACAAGCTCAGGTACCACGTCAAGGTCCTTTCCAATACCTGAGACCCTAAAAC
The DNA here is from genome assembly GCF_027579735.1 of Bombina bombina. NCBI lineage: Eukaryota > Metazoa > Chordata > Amphibia > Anura > Bombinatoridae > Bombina > Bombina bombina. The sequence goes on along the minus strand of NC_069502.1, from coordinate 866,807,003 downwards.
AGCCACACAATGCAAGCTTTCAAATCCAAACAAACTGAAAACAAGTGAGTGAGTGCTGGGTTTTCTCTGTGTGTTGTATTAATTTGTTTTGTAATTTTCCCTATGGTTCTTGCACCCAGACCTGTCTGGGGTTAACTGCTTGTGGCTCTGGGGACAGCACAGCTTCCTGTGAGTGCCAGTGGCACCCAGGGCTGAGCATGTTGCAGGGTCATAGGATGTGTACCCGGTCCGGTATGAGAGTGCAGTTCCCTTCCGTGTTTTGTATTTGTCTAGGGTGATTACATATTCCTGTGCACCCTTTTTTTGTTTTCAGTTTGTTTGGATTTGAAAGCTTGCATTGTGTGGCTGTTTTAGGGTCTCAGGTATTGGAAAGGACCTTGACGTGGTACCTGAGCTTGTCCCATTTGGCCAGATGCGGTGACTAACCTTTCCAGTTTTGCTTTTAAATCTTAGCTGAGAGCTTGTAAGTGAGTGCTGGGTTTCCTCTGTGTGTTGTGTGTGTGTGTGTGTGTGTATGTATATATATATATATATATATATATATATATATATATATATATATATATATATATATATATATATATATATATATATATATATATATATATATATATATATATATATATATATATATATAGATCTGTTATCAGCTCTATGGTCAAAGATGAGCAAGTTGTTGTTTACAGTTCTCTTGGCTCAAGGGATGTCCAAATTCCAGTTCGTGGTAGTTAGTTTGGAAATGCTTCAATTGAAGGGGGTGTATGTGCTACCTGTGTGCTTTAACTTTAGGAGACCTTCAATTTGGTCTTACGTTTATAATTTCTAATGGGTTATTTTTCTGGAGGACATTTATTATTGTCTAAATCTTCCTAGTGATCCCCCTTTTTTTCCCATGGGTCCTATTAGGACATACAATGCTTCTGACCAGTGTAGTCTAAACCTATTAAAGGTTTGTTGGTATTTCATGGTCTGAGACTGAATTTCTTATTTTTATAGGAAGAGAGGGTACTTGAGATGGCTTCCCATGTTTCGGTTCCAAATTGGGGCACTTATTTAGGAGACACTATGTTTGACATAAACCATTCGTTAGTGTAAATTTAGTAGATGTGCAAGGTCTTCCTTATGATTTAGCCCTTTCGGGAAGAGGCAGTCCATCATGAAAATCCATTTGGACTCGTTGAACAACAGTTTATGCTCATGGTTCCCTCCTCGCCAGTTCACTTTGACTTTTTGTATTCCAAAGAACTTGGTGTTCCATGCAGATAAGGTAGTTTTGCGTACAAAACCCGGTTTTCTTCCTAAGGTTGTGTCTAATAAGAATATTAACCAGGAAATTATTGTTCCTTCTCTGTGTCCTAATCCTTCGTCGAAGAAGGAACGTTTGTTGCACAATCTTGATGTGGTTTGTGCTTTAAAGTTCTATTTACAAGCAACTAAGGATTTCAGACAAACAACTTCATTGTTTGTTATCTATTCTGGTAAGAGGAGAGGTCAGAAGGCGACTGCTACCTCTCTTTCCTTTTGGCTGAAAAGCATCATCCGTTTGGCCTATGAGACTGCTGGCCAGCAGCCTCATGAAACAATTACTGCTCATTCTACCAGAGCAGTGGCTTCCACATGGGCTTTTAAAAATGAGGCTTCTGTTTAACAGATTTGTAAGGCAGCGACTTGGTCTTCGCTGCATACTTTTTCCAAATTTTACAAATTTGTGACTTTTGCTTCTTTGGAGGCTATTTTTGGGAGAAAGGTTTTACAAGCAGTGGTGCCTTCCGTTTAAGGTACCTGTCTTGTTCCCTCCCTTCATCCGTGTCCTAAAGCTTTGGTATTGGTATCCCACAAGTAAAGGATGAATCCGTGGACTGGATACACCTTACAAGAGAAAACAGAATTTATGCTTACCTGATAAATTACTTTCTCTTGTGGTGTATCCAGTCCACGGCCCGCCCTGGCTATTAGTCAGGTAGATTTTTAGTTTAAACTACAGTCACCACTGCACCCTATGGCTTCTCCTTTTTCTTCCTAACCTTCGGTCGAATGACTGGGGGGTGGAGCTGGAGGTGGAGCTATATGGATAGCTCTGCTGTGTGCTCTCTTTGCCACTTCCTGTAGGGAAGGAGAATATCCCACAAGTAAAGGATGAATCCGTGGACTGGATACACCACAAGAGAAAGTAATTTATCAGGTAAGCATAAATTCTGTTTTTCTCCATCCCCAATTTTTAAGAAAATGTTTCCAATAGTTGACTCTATTAAGGAGTCTTGGCAAACGGTCCCCAAGGTGGAAGGGGCATTTTTTGGCTAAGAGAACCACTATTCCCATAGAGGATAGCTGTTCCTTTAAGGATCCTAAGGATATGAAGTTGGAGGCGTAACTAAAAAAGATGTATGTTCACCAGGGTTTACAATGGCAGCCTGTGGCGTGTATTGTTACTGTCACCAGCGCGGCAGCCTACTGGTTAGATGCGTTGTCTGATTCTATTCAGACAGATACTCCCCTTCAAGAAATCCAGGATAGGATCAAGGCTCTTAAGTTGGCCAATTCCTTTATCACGGATGCTTCCCCTCAAGTCATTACGTTGGGAGCAAAGATTTCTGGCTTCGCTGTACTGGCCCGCAGAGCCATATGGTTGAAGTCCTGGTCTGCGTATGTTTCATCCAAGTCCAAACTTTTGGCGATTCCCTACAAGGGTAAGACCTTGTTTGGGGCGGGCTTGGCCGAAATTATTTCAGATATTACGGTAGGAAAGGGACATTCCTCCCTCAGGATAAGAGAAATAAACAGAAAGGACGTCAGAGTAATTTTCGTTCCTTTCAAAACTTTAAAGGGAAGCCCCCCTCATCCAAATAGGAACAGTCCGAGTCTTCGTGGAAGTCCAATCAGTCTTGGAACAAGGGGAAGCAATCTAAGAAGCCTGTTAATGATTCAAATTCAGCATGAAGGGTCTGCCCCTGATCCGGGAGCGGATCTTGTTGGGGGCAGACTTTCTCACTTTGCTCAAGCCTGGGTTCGGAATGTTCCGGATCCCTGGGTGGTGGACATAGTGTCCCAGGGATACAAACTAGAGTTCAAGACCTTTTCTCCCAGGGGCAGGTTCCTTCTCTCAAGATTATCTGTAGACCAGATAAAAAGAGAGGCCTTCTTAGATTGTGTCCGGGATCTTTCCGCCCTGGGAGTGATAGTTCCTGTTCCAATGCAGGAACAGGGTCTGGGATTCTACTCCAATCTGTTTGTGGTTCCCAAAAAAGAGGCTAAACAAGTTCCTCAGAGTACGATCCTTCAAGATGGAAACTATTTGTTCCATTCTTCCCTTGGTTCAAGAGGGTTAGTTCATGACAACAGTAGACTTAAAGGATGCGTACCTGCATGTTCCCATCCACAAGGATCATCACAAGTTTCTGAGGTTCGCGTTTCTAGACAAACACTTTCAGTTTGTGGCTCTTCCATTCGGCTTTGCCACAGCTCCCAGAATTTTCTCAAAGGTCCTGGGAGCGCTGTTGGCGGTGCTCCGGTCGCGGGGCATTGCAGTGGCACCTTATCTGGACGACATTCTCGTTCAGGCACCGTCATTTCAACAAGCAAACTCCCACACGGAGATCTTGTTATTTTTTTCTGTGCTCTCACGGATGGAAGATAGATTCTCTCCCAGGGAACCTGATTCCGCAGACCTACCTGGGTGATTGTGACCACGGATGCCAGCCTGCTGGGATGGGGAGCAGTCTGGGGCTCGTTAAAGGCTCAGGGTCTATGGACTCGGGAGGAGTCAATTTTCCCCATAGACATCCTAGAGCTGAGGGCAATCTTCAATGCTATTCTGGCCTGGTCTCAGCTTCAGCCCGGTTTATCAGGTTCCAGTCGGACAACATAACTTCAGTGGCTTACATCAACCATCAGGGAGGAACTAGGGGTTCCTTGGCTATGACAGAGGTAGCCAAAATGATTCAGGGTGCGGAGACCCACAACTGCTGTCTATCTGCGATCCACAATCCAGGAGTGAACAATTGGGAAGTGGATTTTCTGAGCAGACAGAACTTTCACCTGGGGGAGTAGCAACTCCATCCGGAGGTGTTTTCCAACTTGATCCTCAAGTGGGGACAGCCGGAGCTGGGTCTCATGGCTTCTTGACAGAATGCCAAGCTCCCGAAGTACGGGTCGAGGTCAAGGGATCCTCATGCTGTACTGATAGATGCTCTGGCGGTTCCTTGGAATTTCAGTCTAGCATACTTATTTCCTCCGTTCGCTCCCCTTCCATGGGTCATTGCTAGAATCAAACAGGAGAGGGCGTCGGTGATCCTCATTGCACCTGCGTGGCCTCACATGATCTGGTATGCAGACCTAGTGGAGATTTCATCTCTTCCACCTTGGAGACTTCCACTGAGGAAGGACATTCTACTTCAAGGGCCCTTTATTCATCCAAATCTCCTTTCTTTGAAGTTGACTGCTTGAAGATTGAACGCTTAATTTTATCTAAGCGCGGGTTTTCGGAGTCGGTCATTGAGACCTTGATCTATGCTCGTAAGCCTGTGAGTAGAAAGATTTACCATAAGATATGGCACAAATATCTGTTCTGGTGTGAATCCAAGGGGTTCTCGTGGAGTAGAGTCAGGATTCCTAGAATTTTGTCCTTTCTCCATTAAGGTCTGAAGAAGGGGTTATCTGCAAGTACCTTGAAGGGTCAAATATCTGCCTTGTCTATATTGTTGCACAAATGTCTGGCGGATGTGCCAGATGTGCAATCCTTCTGTCAGGCCTTGGTCAGAATCCGGCCTGTGTTCAAAACTGTTACTCCTCCCTGGAGTCTTAACCTTGTTCTTTAGCAGGCTCAGTTTAAGCCTATGCATTCCTTAGATATTAAGATGTTATCTTGGCAAGTTTTGTTTCTTGTCGCAATTTCTTCTTCTTGAAGAGTCTCTGAACTCTTGGCATTGCAGTGTGAATCCCCTTACCTTATCTTTCATTCAGATAAGGTGGTTCTGCGTACTAAGTTAGGTTTCCTTCCTAAAGTGGTTTTGGATAGGAATATTAACCAAGAAATCGTTGTTCCTTCTTTGTGTCCTAACCCTTCTCATAAAGAGCGTTTGCTGCACAACCTAGATGTGGTACGTGCGTTGAAATACTATTTGCAGACGACTAGGGATTTTTTCCAGTCTTCTGCTTTGTCGTTTTCTCTGGAAAACGCAGGGGTCAGAAAGCTACGGCTATGTCTCTTTCTCTGTGGCTGAGGAGTGTAATTTGTTTGGCGAATGAAACTGCTGGACAGCAGCCTCCTGAGAGAATCACGGCTCATTCCACGAGGGCTATTTATTCTTCTTCCTTGGCCTTAAAAAATTAAGCTTCTGTGGAACAGATTTCCAATGCTGCAACTTGGTCCTCTCTACACACTTTTTAGAAATTCTATAAATTTTATACTTTTGCCTCGGCTGAGGCTTCTTTTGGGAGAAAGGTTCTTCAAGCGGGGGTGCCTTCTGTTTTGGTTCCCTGTCTTGTCCCTCCCTTATCATCTGTGTCCTCTAGCTTGGATATTGAATCCCAATATTAATTATTGATGATCCGTGGACTCACCGTGTCATTAGAAAGAAAACAAAATTTATGCTTACCGGATACATTTCTTTCTTTCTTGACACGGTGAGTCCACAGCCCGCCCTGTTTTTTCAGACAGTCTTTTTGTTTTGTATACCTCAGGCACCTCTGCTCCTTGTTTTGCTTCCTTTCTTTCCTTTTTCTTCGGTTTAATGACTGGGGTTTGTGGGAATGGAAGGGATACTTAACAGCTTTGCTGTGGTGCTCTTTGCCTCCTCCTGCTGGCCAGGAGTGATATTCCTAATAGTAATTACTGATGATCCATAGACTCAAGAGAAATACATTTATCAGGTAAGCATAAGTTTAATTTTTTTTATGTAAAATACCTGATTTCTTCAGGGCAATGCCCTACAAAAGGCCATTTTAAGGACTATTGGTAGTTAGATTAGGGGGTGTTTTTATTTTGGGGTGGTTTTTTTTGTTTTTATAGGGTACTAGATTAGGTTTAATTTTTTTATTTTGGATAATTTAGTTTATTTTCTGTACTCTTACATTTTGTTATTTTTTGTAATGTTAGGGTTTTTTTCCATATGATTTTTAAATTTTTAAATTTGTTAAAATTTTATATATATATATATATATATATATATATATATATATATATATATATATATATATATATATATATATATATATATATATATATTAATTAAATAGTAATGTTGGGTTTATTTATAGTTTAAGCTTAGTTTTTTTTTATTTCACAGATAAGTTTTTTTATTTATTTGGAGGTAGTTTAATTCAAAGCTAGTGGGTGTTATGTTTAGGGGTTAATAGTTTAGTTTAGTTTGTCGCAATGTGGGGGGTCGGCGGTTTAGGGATTAATAGGTTTATTTTAGTAGTAGCGATGTGGGGGGGTCGGCGGTTTAGGGGTTAATAGGTTTATTTTAGTAGGAGTGATGTGGGGGGTCGTGGTTTTAGGGGTTAATAGGTTTATTTTAGGAGGAGCGATGTGGGGGCTGGCTGATGTGGGGGCTGGCTGTTTAGGGGTTAATAGGTTTATTTAGGGAGTTGCGATGTGGGCGGTCAGCGGTTTAGGGGTTAATAGCTTTATTTAGTGTTGGCGGTGCGGGGAGAGGCGGATTAGGGGTTGATACTTTAAGTTAGTGTTGGCGACGTGGGTGACTGTCAGATTAGGAGTTAATAGGTTTATAATAGTATTTGTGATGCGGGGGTGGCGGTTAAGTGGTTAATAGGTAGTTTATGGGTGTTAGTGTACTTTCTAACATTTTTGTTATGAGTTTTGTGAAACGTTTTTGTTTCGCAAAATCCATAACTACTGGTCTTTTGATTGCGGCATGGATTATTATGGTATAAGCTATAATGCTAGCGGAATAGCCAGCTCAACACAAATTGTGCGGTCAGAATATTCCAAAGCCATTTTTTGAGTGCGGAATTGATGGTTGCGGTATAGCTGTACCGCCGTGACTTGTAATACGGTTGAGCTGACTATTCCGTGCGCAAAGGCCAATTTTTCAGTGGTATAGCTGTACCTCACAACTTGTAATCTAGGTCAATATCTTTTGCGAGCAACATTTTTTCACACGCAGGTATTTTTTAATGTGCATCAGCTTGTTTTTATTACATCTGTTTGCACGTGCGTTCTCTTGCTGTTTTGGTCTTATTTTTAGCGCATTTTTCATTTCATTTTATTTACCTTGTTAATCTTCCTGATGACTCGTTAGCGCTCTACAGCCTTGCTGTTTTGCTAAAGCTTCTGCTTGGAGGAGGTAAGGTTTTCCCTTTTTTTTTTTTTTTTTTTTTTTAGGGGGACATAGTTTTATGATTGTGCTTTCTATTTTTTTTTTTTGTAGTTTTTATCATGGAGCCTTCTATTTCTGTCCCTAAAGCTACTTAAGAAGCTAAATCCTCTGGAGACTTTCCTACTAATTTAAGTGTGAATATTGCTAGCTTACTGATATTTCTTTTTAAAGACACGATGAGTCCACGGATCATCTTCATTACTTATAGGATATTCACCTCCTGGTCAGCAGGAGGAGGCAAAGAGCACCACAGCAGAGCTGTTAAATAGCTCCTCCCTTCCCTCACACTGCAGTCATTCTCTTTGCCTACGTTAGTGATAGGAAGAGGTAAAGTTAGGTGTTAGAAATAATTCTTCAATCAAGAGTTTATTATTTTTAAAGTAGTGCAAGATTGTGCTGCTTTGTACTAGGGTGTAGCCGTAGTCTATATCAGTCTCTTCAGTAGAGCTTTTGGTGGCTTTAGAGCAATAGGAACTGGTGGGACATAATTCTCACTGCGCCTCCTATACATTTATGCTGCCCTTCTTATGATAGCCTAAGCACACTTAACTCAGGCTTTAGCATTTTCCACAGTGCTATGGGATGGAGAGGACCTCTTAAACCTGCTGAACTGTCCTGCTGTCGGACAGTGTTTAAGGTAAGTGCTAACTTTGTTTATTCTCCAGAATAAACAAAGTTAGCACTTGTAATCTAGGTCAATATCTTAATCTCAGGAAAGTGGGCACTTTAATGTTATCTGGAAATCACATTAGGCTCAGACAAAGGGCTCCTTATGTTGGGACATCAATACCTCTTATTTGGAGGGTATTGGACAGGACAGCCATAAGTACAGGCACTGGGGCTGGGAGGTGAGCTCATTTTTCGTTTATGGTGGTTATTTTATCGGTTTATGTAAAGCATTTAAGCCGATTGTGTAATGTGTTTTTGATTGTAACGCCCACAATGGGCGGGGCTATCGTTTTGCGCGCTTCCTAAGTTAACTGCGCAGTACTCAGCCATTCTATTGTTGCAATAGCCTGCAGAAGTGGACATCTGCACATTGTGACTCTAAAACTGCATGGTTTCCTAACTCTTTAAGCAAGTGGTTATAGCGCTATTGTGCTCCTGAGCATCCGGATCGTTCCAGCTCTAAGAAAGTTGAGACCAGGGAGTGAGTCAGTTTGGCAGGTTGGCACCTCAGCAGAGTTGCTGAGGTGTAAGGGTGTCTGAATTTTGATCTGTTTAGCTGCTGGGATACGTTTTTGTCTATTGCAGTAAAAAAAAGACACAGTAACGTTTTTCTCTGTCATCAAATTTTTTTTGGAGATATAGAGTTATTTTATTATCTTTTGGCCCTTTTTTGAGCACATATTTCCCATGTAGTAAAAGAGGTTACCTTTTTAAATTTTAAAGAGACAGTAACGTTTTATTTTAGAACAAAAAAACGTCTTTTGCACAATTTGGACGTTGTCCGTACTTTAAAATTTTACTTACAAGCGACTAAGGACTTTTGTCAGTCCTCTTCTTTATTTGTAATTTTCTCTGGGAAACGTAGAGGTCAGAAAGCTACGGCTACATCTTTCTTTTTGGCTGAGGAGTATCATCCGTTTTGCATATGAGACTGCTGGACAGCAGCCTCCTGAGAGGGTTACAGTTCATTCCACTAGGGCTGTTGCTTCCTCATGGGCATTCAAAAATGAAGCTTCTGTGGAACAGATTTCTATAAATTTGATACTTTTGCCTCGGCTGAGGCCGCTTTTGGGAGAAAGGTTCTTTAAGCAGTGGTGCCTTCCGTTTAGGTTCCTTGTCTTGTCCCTCCCGTATCATCTGTGTCCTCTAGCTTGGGTATTGTATCCCATAAGTAATGAAGATGATCCGTGGACTCATCGTGTCTTTAAAAAGATTTTTTTTATGTTTTTATCTACGCTGTCTTTTTTTCACAGTTTGATTGTGAGCCTGCATTGTGTGGCTGTTTAGGGACCCAGGTTTTTTTGGAAGAGACCTTGACAAGGTACCTGGGCTTTTCCCATTTGGCCAGATGCGGTAACTAACTCTTCCATTGCTGTTTTTTTATCTTAGTTGAGAGCTTGTGAGTGAGTGCTGGACTTTTTCTGTGTGTTATATTAATGTAATTTTTTTTTTTAATTTTGCCTGTTTGGGCCTTGCATCCAGGCCTGTCTGGGGTTAACTGCCTGTGGCTCTGGTGACAGTGCAGCTTCCTGAGAGTGCTGGTTTGCACCCAGGGCTGTGCATGTTGCAGTGTCATAGGATGTGTACCTGGTCCGGCCTGAGAGTGCTGACCCCACCCGTGTTTTGTGTGTGTGTGTGTGTGTGTGTGTGTGTATATATATATATATATATATATATATATATATATATATATATATAATGTGTGTGTATATGTTGCCTCAGAGAGAGGCCCTTTTTCGATCAAAATCTAGATTCTCTGAATCTGAAGGTTGAAACTGGCTTACGAGCCGTAAGTATGGATAACTGTATCAGAGCCACTGTGACCTCACTTTCCTTTTGCTTGAAGAGTTTTATCCATATGGCCTATGTAGAGGTGGGTCAGCAGCCTCCTTCTAGGATTACAGCTCATTTTACCCATGCAGTATCTTCGTCTTGGAACTTTAAGAATGAAGCTTCAGTGGATCAGGTCTGTAAGGCAGCGACTTGGTCTTCGTTACATACCTTTTCTAAATTTTACTAGTTTGACATTTTTGCCTCAGCTGAGGCTTCTTTTGGGAGAAAAGTTCTTCAAGTGATGGTGCCTTCAGCTTAGCACTGCTTTTCTTTGAATTTGTCCCTCCCGTTCATTCTGTGTCCTCTTCAGCTTGATAATTGGTTTCCCAACAGTAATGAATGAATTTGTGGACTCTCGCTGCCATTAGAAAGAAAACAAAATTTATGCTTACCTCATAAATTCTTTTCTTTCTTGGCAATGAGAGTCAACGATTCCGCCCTGATGGTTCTTGCTGGCAGTTTGACTTCCAGCACACCTCTACCCCTTGCATCTCTCTTCACTTTTCCTTATTCTCGGCTTGAATTACTGAGTCGGTAGGGGAAGTGGGAGGAATAGTTAAGCCTTTAAACTGGGGTGTCTTTGCCTCCTCCTGGTGGCCAGGTGTTGAATTCCAACAGTAATAATTCATTTACTGCCAAGAAAGAAAATAATTTATCAGGTAAGCATACATTTTGTTTTCTCCTACTTGGAACCTTAATTTGGTTTTAAGAGTTGTTCAGGCTACTCCTTTTGAGCCTGCGCATAAAGTGTATATTAAGGTTTTATTTATTTTGGCAATTTCTTCTGCTAGAAAAATTTCTGAACTGTCTGCTCTTTCTTGTGACCCTCCTTATCTTGTTTAAATATAAAAAGAAACTATCAGAATTCAATGAGCAAGTCAGAGAAATACAAAAAATTATTGAATCACATTGGAAAATTTTAAAGAGACCCAATGCCAATGGGTATATTACCTTACAAACCTTAAATAGCTTTTAAGAAAAAGCACCCAGGTTAGGTAATATACTCAATAGAAGCTATACAAGAAACATGAATATTGAAAATTAGTATCAACTAGGTGACATAACATCAAAAGGCTTTTACAAGTGTGGGACATGTATAGGATGTATCTCAAGTAAAAGTGAGGAAATTCTTTAATAAAGGGAGTGAAAATATCAGGAATATTAATGTTTTTTTAAAAAAAAAAAAAACATTCGGTCTCACGTCACTTTAGAAAGGTACATAATAAAGATCCCAAAGAAATGACATTCAAACATTTGAGAAAATTAAAATCATATTTGAGAGGTAGGGATATGGATAACGAATTGGGGAAACTCAGAGATGCAGTGGATATAGGAGTTAGAAACTCTAATCTTCAATGGACCGAATAAGTATTTTGAATTGTACCATTTTTAAAAATGAAATAATATAAAAATATGGGTTATTACAGATATACTATATTGAGTTTATATACCCAACCAGTACTGTTAGGATTTAAAATAGTTGTAAATGTGTAAATAATTTTCATAGTTATTATTATTATTATATATATATATATATATATATATATATATATATATATATATATATATATATTTTTTTTTAAAAGAAAAGAAAATTATACTGTGAGTGTACATATGTAGCGTTTGCTTAAAGGACGCAGGGTGCAGATGAGTGTATATGCTTGACGTGTTTGAGGGACAAAGGGTACAGGTTAGTGCACAATTGGGACATTCAGCTCAAAAGCTAACGTTTGATCGTCTTTATATGATGTATACAGGTGATGTTAAAAACCGAACAAAGACTGTAAAATATGTTTTGTTTTAATTAGGTAAGAATAATGCTAAGATTTCGCATAACACAGAAGAAATAGAAGATCAGTGGCTTATAAAAGTGCCTGAAGCTCCACAGCTGGCAATATTTGACAATATTGATACAAGTGAGTTTACATTTGTGTTGTGCCTAAAGGAAAACAGGGCATAGGTTAGTGTACTTTTGACATGTCTGAGGGAAAAAGGGCACAAGTGAGTGTGTGTGTGACACATCTGAGTGATGCAGGACACAGGTGTGAGGGGTGCAGGTGAGTGTACGTATGTGACATGTCTGATGGAAGTATTGCCCAGGTGAGTGTACGTGTCTCACATGTCTGAGGGATGCAGGGCACAAGTGGATGTATGTGTGTGATGTAAATGAGGGACACAAGGGCTACTACATACTACCCTATTACATTGTGTGCACTCATTACATTAATTTTTAGGCTGCATCTCTGTTTTGAACAAAATTTCCAGCCCTGCAGTACCCCTTACAGAAAAGGAGAGTAATTTATTTGAAAAATATCTGCAGTAATACTCTGAAAACTTTGCCCTCACTTATTAAATAATAACAAAATAAACAGACACTTTAAGAATTATTGCTCATCAGTTAACAAAATTTCCATTTTACTACACTAAAAATGCATATGGTGCTTAGAGATCCAACAGTACAGCATGCAGTGAAGAGGAAACTAGCTTTACAAAGACTATATAATAGGCATTATGACTGCAAATAACTACATAACCATTTGTGCACACAAGTAATAGTTATGTGTAGTTGTGTGACTAAATATTTTTAAATTACATAATAGAAACGTAATTCATTCCAGAAGAATCTATTTGCTTGTGTTCGCTATATAGTTATTTTAAACATCTATTACTTTTTATATGAAATTAAAATCTTCATTATAAATAAATAATTTGGTATAAATGAAACACTCTACAAAAATAAAACTTCCTTGTGCACACAAGTAATAGTTATAAATAATAATTTTGCAACTCAAATAATTAAACTACTAAAATTGTCTGTAAAACAATTTTAAAAGTTCTAAATACATAAAAAAATAACAACATAATAACCACATTAATTTCTATTTATTTCAGTAATTTATAAATATGGAATGTTGTAGAGTCCTTAAAAAATATGACCTAATGTCCAGTAAATTTCCCCTAAGCTTTAGAATGGAGGCTGTGAAAGGTGTAGGAGTCATATTCTGTCCCCTTTACTTGTAGAGGACACTAATTCAGAACAGTTAAAATGCTCTCAAGATAAAATAATTGTCATTAATAAATAACATTACTCCCATTGTATTTCTTATCTACAGGTGCATTTACAAACTGCAATAATACTGGTCACAGTCAAAGTGCTGATACTTATTTCACTCATCTTCAAAATGAAAAATGCCACATGGGAAATGTATGTTCTGAATGTGGAAAATGTTTTACCTTGAAGTCAGCTCTTAGTAACCATGTGAAAATTCATACAGGAGAGAAAGTATTTTCATGTTCTCATTGTGGGAAATGTTTTACAAGGAAATCAAATCTTATTGATCATCAAAAAATTCATACTGGAGAGAAAGCATTTTCATGTTCTGACTGTGGAAAATGGTTTACTCGGAAATCAAATTTAATTATGCATCAGAAAATTCATACAGGAGAAAAAGCATTTTCATGTTCTCACTGTGGGAAATGTTTTTCTCAGAAATCAAATCTTATTTTGCATCAGAAAATTCATACAGGTGAGAAAGCATTTTCATGTTCTGACTGTGGGAAATGCTTTACTCAGAAAGCAAATCTTATGGATCATCAGAAAACTCATACTGGAGAGAAAGTGTTTTCATGTTCTGACTGTGGGAAATGGTTTACTCGTAAATCAAATCTTATTGATCATCAGAAAATTCATACTGGAGAAAAAGTATTTTCATGTTCTGACTGTGGGAAATGGTTTACTCGGAAATCAAATCTTATTGATCATCAGAAAATTCATACAGGAGAGAAAGCTTTTTCATGTTCTGATTGTGGGATATGTTTTATTCAGAAATCAAAACTTATTGATCATCTGAAAATTCATACAGGAGAGAAAGCATTTTCATGTTCTGAGTGTGGGAAATGGTTTTCTCGGAAATCAACTCTTATTGATCATCATAAAATTCATACAGGAGAGAAAGCCTTTTCATGTTCCGAGTGTGGGAAATGTTTTACTCGGAAATCAAAACTTATTAGACACCAGAACATTCATACAGGAGAGAAAGCATTTTCATGTTCTGACTGTGGTAAGTGGTTTACTCGGAAATCAAATCTTATTCATCATCAGAAAATTCATACAGGAGAGAAAGCATTTGCATGTTCTGACTGTGGGAGATGGTTTACTTATAAATCATCTCTTATTAATCATCAAAAAGTTCATACAGGAGGGGAAGCATTATCATGCTCAGACTGTGGGAAATGTTTTACTCGGAAATCAAAACTTATAAGACATCAGAACATTCATACAGGAGAAAAAGCATTTTTATGTTATGACTGTGGGAAATGTTTTACTCAAAAATCAACTCTTATTGATCATCAGAAAATTCATACAGGAGAGAAAGCATTTTCATGTTCTGACTGCGGAAAATGTTTTATTAGGAAATCAAAACTTATTTATCATCAGAAGATTCATACAGGAGAGAAAGTATTTTCATGTTCTGACTGCGGAAAATGGTTTGCTCGAAAATCAAGTTTTACTCGTCATCAGAAAATTCATACAGAAGAGAAAGCATTTTTATGATCTGATTGCAAAATGGTTTACTTGGAAATCAAAACATTGATCATCAGAATGTTCATACAGGAGAAAGAGAGCATTTATTTAATACAAGTGGTGAGAGTCCAAGATCCATAACTCCTGGGAATTATTCTTCCTTACAACTGAGGAGGCAAAGATTCCCAAACCCCAACAACTAAATAAAACGCCTCCCACCTCACAGGTATTTCATTTGTTTACTTTGCCTCCGCTGGATGTGGTCAAAAGAATTATGTTGCGCATTTGATGCTTCAGAGAGAGGTTTTCTGTTTATATTGATGCCCGGTTTCCCCTCAGATATTTTGCTTTTTAGAAGGATGTGTATGGGGTATTGTTTGTGGCTCTTTTTTCACCTCATAAGAATTATTTCACAGACCCTCCATAATTGGTTGCAGGGACTTGTCTTTTGCCTCCTTTTATTGATCTACAACATACCCCTATTCCATATGTTTCCGTACTGTTCTGGCTTTTTACTGCTGTTTGCTGGTAAGTCAGTGTCTTTTGGTATCTTTATTTTTCTTTTTAGACATGCTATAGCTTTAATTTGGGTATTTATATGGCCCTGAGACATATTCTATACATTAGTCCCCTTGCTTTTTTTTGTACGTCTGTTTTTTTGGCATAATTTACATTTTGCATTCATGGCCTTTGGGTTTATGTGAATCAGGATATCTTATGTCAGTTTAACGCACATGTCTCTGCACGTTGTAATGTTAATTCTTTTCACGCCTTGGTTGGTTTACACTTGTTGGTTTAGTGCACTTATGTCCTCGGTCTTGCGCACGTCTGACTTTGCGCCCTTATAATGGTTAGGTTATTTTGCACACATTCTCAAGTACTGCTATGTGTTATCTAGACCAGGGTTCTTCAAACTATTTTTCCCAAGACCCAGTGCCATTTAAACCAAATACCTTCACGACCCTATTTTTATGCTTGATCTGACAATTTTTAAAGTAATATACAACAAGATAGCTGTGATTTTTGGCAAAGTGACTAAAATGTGTCTGCACTTTATTCCTGATTGTAATCAAACTTGAAAGAGTTGAAATAAGGTTATAATGCAAACACACACCACATAATCTCATTTAACACTTACACTTATACAACACACACCACACACAATCCACTCTCATACAACAGACACAGCACACACTCTCAAAACGGCAAACGCTCAAACAACACACACATTCTCATTCAACACACACACTCATACAACACATACACAGCAGTGCAACTCTCTGCTTCTTGTAAAAATACAGCATGCCACCCACCATTCATGGCTTTGCCAACCTATCACTGATCAGTCCTCCTCCTTGCAAGAGATACAATGTGAAGCAGCTCATATTAAAATAAGGGCTGCATTTCAGTATTAATGTCAGCACTGTCCGAGTAAGACCTGCTGCTGTACTCCTTGCACTACCTGAGTATGTACCCCCTCTCTACCTGCAAACCTTCCCAAAAGCAGCAAATGGGCATCCTTGAGATAAAGGGAAGCTCAGGGACAGATGAAAAACCTTTGAAGACAAAAAAATAATAATTTATATATAGTGTGTGTGTGTGTGTGTATACAGTGTGTATGTGTCTCTCTCTCTGTCATGTTCACAGCTATTCATCTGCTATTCTATGCAGTTATTGTATTAACTCACTTGCAAATAGTACTGTTTCTTTAATAGTCTGACATCCAGCCTATAAAAGGCCCCCTCCCACACTACTCTTTGCTTGGTATTGGATTGTAGTTTGCATTGTCTGCACTCCTTCCCAGCCTCCTTTGAAGCAACCTCAGAACTCTCTGTTCAGCTACGGAACTCTAAGCCGCTTGTCAGCTGTTTCACTAATCCCGGAAGTATCAGAGCGGTTGTCACACGCGAACCTTTGCTGCATCTCCTGGACTGAGTCTGTTTGCTCGCACTAAGTTCTTTCTCCTGCAGTTAAGCTTTAACTGCTCAGGTACCTCATTCAGCCACTTACCTGTTATATGTTTCAGCAATATACACTTAATACATTATATTACACTGTGATCGATCTACTCAGTGTCATACTAATTACACCTCAGTTGTTATATTATTCTCTGTGTTAACACCTTTTTCATTGGTGACTTGTGCTTATGCTGCTGCATTTATTCAGTGATTTATTCACATGTGGCAGCTATAGAATATCCACAGCATCCTTCACCAACTATTAAACTGCATTGATTAACTGTGGGTTCTCACTTTACATATATTGTAATTGATGTTACCACCCAAATAACAATCTCTGCAAACACACTTACTAAAATTACATTTATCTCAGCAGCTGTGGTTCACTTAGATACTCACTTTTATTTCAGACATCACACTCTCTCTCTCTATATCTATATCTATATATATATCTATATCTATATATATATATATATATATATATATATATATAAAATGTGTTTGTGTGTGTGTATATATATATATATATATCTCATACATATATATGTTAAATGTGTGTGTGTATAGGCCCCAACAACATCGAGTAAGATGGGTGGGGCCTATTTGTGTACCTCAGTTGCGCATTTAGTTTATGCAGACAAGCAGCAAGCAACATCTCCAGAGGTCCTGGTATACTTCTGGGGCTTAATCGAAGCTTTATCCCCACATTATTGTTCCCTAGGGGCAGGTAGGGCCACAGCAAAGCTGTGGCAAGGTGCTGACAGTTTTTTTTTACCGGTTTTGGACATTTGTCAATCCAGTTTTCTTATTTTTTTTTGCTTATTTACTTATGATGCAATCTTCCTAAAGCTTAGTGGGTATACTGTAAAAATTTTGGAAAATTTGAAGCAATTTTAAGCAGTTTTGCAGTTTGTGTATGCCTTTTTTTCTCTTAAAGGCACAGTACCGTTTTTGAAAATTTAGTTTTTTTTATTAAATAAAGTATTTTCCAAGCTTGCTTGTCTCATTACTAGACTGTTCAACATGTCTGACATTGAGGAAACTCATTGCTCAATTTGTTTAGAAGCCATTGTGGAACCCCTTCTTAGAATGTGTCCCACTTGTACTGATATGTCTATAAATTGCAAACAGCATATTTTGACTTATAAAAGTTTGGCATTGGATGATTCTCAGACAGAAGGAAATCAGGTTTTGCCATCTAGTTCTCCCCAAGTGTCACAACCAGTAACGTCCGCACAAGCTACGCCAAGTACTTCTAGTGCGTCTAATTCTTTCACCTTGCAAGATATGGCCTCAGTTATGAATACTACCCTCACAGAAGTTTTATCTAAACTGCCAGGGTTGCAAGGGAAGCGCAGTAGCTCTGGGTTAAGAACAAATGCTGAGACTTCTGACGCTTTAGTAGTTGTATCCGATATTCCCTCACAATGTTCTGAGGTAGGGATGAGGGATTTGCTATCTGAGGGAGAGATTTCTGATTCAGGAAGGATGTTCCCTCAGACAGATTCAGATATGTCGGCATTTAAATTTAAGCTAGAACACCTCCGCTTATTGCTCAGGGAGGTTTTAGCGTCTCTGGATGATTGTGACCCTATTGTAGTTCCAGAAAAATTGTGTAAAATGGACAAATATTTAGAGGTTCCTGTTTACACTGATGTTTTTCCGGTCCCTAAGAGGATTTCGGACATTGTTACTAAGGAGTGGGATAGACCAGGTATTCTGTTCGCTCCCCCTCCTGTTTTTAAGAAAATGTTTCCCATATCTGACACCATGAGGGACTCATGGCAGACGGTCCCTAAGGTGGAGGGAGCTATTTCTACTCTGGCTAAGCGTACAACTATACCTATTGAAGACAGTTGTGCTTTCTTTGATCATATGGATAAAAAATTAGAGGGTCTCGTAAAGAAAATTTTTGTTCATCAAGGTTTTCTTCTTCAACCTATAGCGTGCATTGTTCCTGTTAACACTGCAACTGCCTTCTGGTTTGAGGCTCTAGAAGAGGCTCTTCAGGTGGAGACCCCACTAGATGATATTCTGGACAGAATTAAGGCTCTTAAGCTAGCTAATTCTTTTATTACAGATGCCGCTTTTCATCTTGCTAAGTTAGCGGCAAAGAATTCAGGTTTTGCCATTTTAGCACGTAGAGCGTTATGGCTTAAGTCCTGGTCGGCTGATGTGTCATCTAAATCTAAACTTTTGACTAAATCTAAGTAAGACCCTATTCGGGCCTGCACTGAAAGAGATCATTTCAGACATCACTGGAGGGAAGGGTCATGCCCTCCCCCAAGATAACTCAAATAAGACAAGGACCAAACAAAATAATTTTCGTTCCTTTCGAAACTTCAAGGGTGGTCCCGCTTCCTCTTCCCCTGCTGCAAAGCAAGAGGGGAACTTTGCTCAATCCAAGCCAACCTGGAGACCTAACCAGGCTTGGAACAAGGGTAAACAGTCCAAAAAGCCTGCTGCTGCCACTAAGACAGCATGAAGGGGTAGCCCCCGATCCGGGACCAGATCTAGTAGGGGGCAGACTCTCTCTCTTTGCTCACGCCTGGGCAAGAGACGTTCAGGACTCCTGGGCAGTAGAAATTGTAACTCAGGGGTATCTTCTAGATTTCAAAGATTCTCCTCCAAGGGGGAGATTCCATCTTTCTCAATTGTCTGTAAACCAGACAAAAAGAGAGGCGTTCTTACGCTGTGTAGAAGACCTTTTTACCATGGGAGTGATCTGCCCAGTTCCGAAAGCAGAACAAGGAAAAGGTTTTTACTCCAATCTGTTTGTGATTCCCAAAAAAGAGGGAACCTTCAGACCAATTCTAGATCTCAAGATCCTAAACCAATTCCTAAGAGTTCCATCCTTCAAGATGGAGACCATTCGGATTATTTTACCAATGATCCAGGAGGGTCAATATGTGACCACCGTGGATTTAAAGGATGCGTATCTACACATTCCTATCCACAGAGATCATCACCAGTTCCTCAGGTTTGCCTTTCTGAACAGGCATTACCAGTTTGTGGCTCTTCCCTTCGGGTTGGCCACGGCGCCAAGAATCTTCACAAAGGTGCTAGGGTCCCTTCTCGCGGTCCTAAGGCCGCGGGGCATAGCAGTGGTGCCTTATCTAGACGACATCCTAATTCAAGCGTCGACTTTCCAACTAGCCAAGTCTCACACGGACTCAGTGTTGGCCTTTCTAAGATCTCATGGGTGGAAGGTGAACGTGAAAAAGAGTTCTCTTATTCCTCTCACAAGAGTTCCATTCCTGGGATCTGATAGATTCGGTGGACATGAAAATTTTTCTGACGGAGGTCAGGAAATCAAAGATTTTAACCACCTGCCGAGCTCTTCATTCCATTCCTCGGCCATCAATGGCTCAGTGTATGGAGGTAATCGGACTTATGGTAGCGGCAATGGACATAGTTCTGTTTGCTCACTTGCATCTCAGACCACTGCAACTATTCATGCTCAAACAGTGGAATGGGGATTATGCAGATTTATCTCCTCAGATAATTCTGGATCAAGAGAGCAGAGACTCTCTTCTTTGGCGGTTGTCACAAGATCACCTGTCCCGGTGAATGTGTTTCTGCAGGCCAGCGTGGGTTATAATGACGACGGACGCCAGCCTACTGGGCTGGGGTGCAGTCTGGAATTCCCTGAAAGCTCAGGGTTTGTGGACTCAGGAGGAGGCCCTCCTACCAATAAATATTCTGGAATTAAGAGCGATATTCAATGCTCTTCAGGCGTGGCCTCAGCTGGCTTCGGCCAGATTCATCAGATTTCAGTCGGACAACATCACGACTGTAGCTTATATCAATCATCAGGGGGGAACAAGGAGTTCCTTGGCGATGATAGAAGTTTCCAGGATAATCCGATGGGCAGAGACTCACTCTTGCCATCTATCAGCGATCTATATCCCAGGGGTAGAGAACTGGGAAGCAGATTTTCTAAGTCGTCAGACTTTTCATCCAGGGGAGTGGGAGCTCCATCCGGAGGTGTTTGCTCAACTGGTTCAGCTATGGGGCACACCAGAATTGGATCTGATGGCGTCTCATCAGAACGCCAAACTTCCTTGTTACGGGTCCAGGTCCAGGGATCCTCAGGCAGTACTGATAGATGCTCTAGCAGTACCCTGGTCGTTCAACCTGGCTTATGTGTTTCCACCTTTCCCTCTCCTTCCGCATCTGATTTCCATAATCAAACAGAAGAGAGCTTCTGTGATTTTGAAAGCACCTGCGTGGCCACGCAGGACTTGGTAGGCAGACCTGGTGGACATGTCATCTCTGCCACCATGGACTCTGCCACTGCGACAGGACCTTCTGATTCAAGGTCCGTTCAAGCATCCAAATCTAATTTCTCTGCAACTGACTGCTTGGAGATTGAACGCTTGATTTTATCAAAGCGGGGTTTCTCTGAGTTGGTCATAGATACCTTGATTCAGACTCGAAAGCCTGTCACCAGGAAAATCTATCATAAGATATGGCGTAAATATCTTTTTTGGTGCAAATCCAAAGGCTACTCATGGAGTAAGATCAGGATTCCTAGGATTTTGTCCTTTCTTCAAGAAGGATTGGAGAAAGGATTGTCAGCTAGTTCCTTAAAAGGACAGATATCTGCTTTGTCTATTCTATTGCACAAGCGTCTGGCAGATGTCCCAGACGTTCTGGCTTTTTGTCAGGCTTTAGTTCGAATCAAGCCTGTGTTTAAACCTGTTGCTCCGCCATGGAGTCTAAATTTAGTTCTTAAAATTCTTCAGGGGGTTCCGTTTGAACCCATGCATTCCATAGATATTAAGCTTCTATCTTGGAAAGTTCTGTTTCTAGTTGCTATCTCTTCAGCTCGAAGAGTTTCTGAACTATCTGCATTACAATGTGACTCGCCTTATCTTGTTTTCCATGCTGATAAGGTGGTTTTGCGTACCAAACCTGGGTTCCTCCCTAAGGTTGTTACTAATAGGAATATCAATCGGGAAATTGTTGTTCCTTCTCTGTGTCCTAATCTTTCTCCTACGAAGGAACGTCTGTTGCACAACTTGGACGTGGTTCGTGCTTTGAAGTTTTATTTGCAGGCAACCAAAGATTTTCATCAAACATCTTCTTTGTTGTCTATTCTGGTAAGCGTAGAGGTCAAAAGGCTACGGCTACCTCTCTTTCCTTTTGGCTGAAAAGCATCATCCGTTTGGCTTATGAGACTGCTGGACAGCAGCCTCCTGAAAGAATTACAGCTTACTCCACTAGAGCGGTGGCTTCCACATGGGCTTTTAAAAATGATGCTTCTGTTGAACAAATTTGTAAGGCTGCGACTTGGTCTTCGCTTCATACCTTTTCCAAATTTTCCAAATTTGATACTTTTGCTTCTTCGGAGGCTATTTTTGGGAGAAAGGTTTTGCAAGCAGTGGTGCCTTCCGTTTAGGTTCCTGTCTTGTCCCTCCCTTCATCTTTATCCTAAAGCTTTGGTATTGGTATCCCACAAGTAAGGATGAAACCGTGGACTCGGTACATCTTGCAAAAGAAAACAAAATTTTATGCTTACCTGATAAATTTCTTTCTTTTGCAATGTACCGAGTCCACGGCCCGCCCTGTCTATTCAAGACAGATAGTATTTTTTATTGAAAACTTCAGTCACCTCTGCACCTTATAGTTTCTCCTTTTTCTTCCTTGGCCTTTGGTCGAATGACTGGGGGGTGGAGTTAAGGGGGGAGCTATACAGACAGCTCTGCTCTGGTGCTCTCTTTGCCACTTCCTGTTAGGAAGGATAATATCCCACAAGTAAGGATGAAACCGTGGACTCGGTACATCGCAAAAGAAAGAAATTTATCAGGTAAGCATACATTTTGTTTTTTAGAGGGTTAATATTGTTTATTGATTTGCTTTGGCAATGCTATAATGGAGCTGTCTGATTCTGTCCCCAAATCTACCTTAGAAGCTGAGTCTCTTGAACACCTTCCTACCAATATTAAGTGTGTTTATTGTAAAAAAGCTGATGCTTTACCTCTATCTTATTTTGTGACTCATGTTTATCTATGATAATGCATTCAGACCAACCTAATGCTGCTTCTATGGTTATTTCTGCTCTTTCTGTTTATTTCAGGAGTAAAAAAATGCCATAAAATTTGCCATTTCTGAAGTGCTGGCAGCTCTCCCAGCTTCAACTAAGCATACGAGATCAGTCCAGACATTACCCTCTACTATTTTTTTTTTTATAGACTATGTTTTATGTTTCTATTTATGAGGCTGCTTAGACGGGGGGTTTCTTTGTTGATCAGGAGTCTTTTTCTGATCTTTATACCGATTTTTTTTTTTAATTTTTTTTTATTTTAGGCATATTCATTCTCTTTTAGGGAGTTTGTTGCTTTCTTTCTTTAGAGGTTGTCGTTCCTAAAGTAGATGAAGATATACCAGTTTAGTGTTTAGATATTTGTTAAACCTTTGGTTACATATATTGGTGTAATTCTGCCCCTGTAGCAGTTTCTGTGTGTATATCAGAAATTGGACTGTGCCTGGTATACCTTTTATTCATTTTAGAAGGTTTAAGAAATAGTTTCAGGCTTCTCTTACTCAGTTTTGGAAAACTATTCCCAAAGTGGATTGGTCCATTTTTTTCTCTGGCTAAATGTAAAATTTTTCTTTGGAAGGTTGTTTTTCCTTTATAGTCTTTTAGAAAGGAGGTAATAATCCTTTATTAAGAGGGCTTTTTTTGCAAGCAAGTTATATTGTTAGTATTATGTTTTGGTTATTTAGTCTTTCTGGGCAGATCTTTTTATACCATTAATATTTTTTAAAAAAACCCCTTTTTTATGTTGTTTTTATGTGCAGTGCTTTCCTTTGTGATTTCTTCTTGTCATCATTATTTTCTGCTAGAGTATGTCTAGCTGTTTTTTCTATAAAAGCATTATAACTATAATCTTGGTATGGTAACATCATTTCTATTTCAGACTTTATAACTTTCTTAGAAAGAAGTTTCTATTTCTGATTTGGTTTTCTATCATTTATATGGTCTCTGGGGGTTAAGGAGCTTTTTTTTTTTTCCTTCTGGACTAGAAGTCTAAGAGTATTTTTGAGCTCATATTACCCTTTCATCAGAATAGGGCTCAGAAATTGTTACCCTCCACCCAGTATCAGTGTTCCTCTGGTTTCATATGGAAATAATAGTATAATATTTGTATTATTGAGCATTATCCTCTCTGCTTGAAAGACTGCAAAGCTATTTACCAGACCTATTTATATGCTCTGGAGAATGCTGTCAGGGTCTGTAACCAGTATTGTTTCTGGAACAGGATCAGCAGTTTTAATATCCTCTCTCCTTTTCAAATCTGTCTTGTAGATTCAGTCCTTGATCTAGAGGCTCTTGTAGGGGGTAGGTTATTTCTTTTTTATGACGCTTTGTTTATAATCTATTCTAGTTCTTTGGCTTATTACTATAGGCCCAATAATATTGAATATTCTTTATTCCTAGAAGTAGGGGTCATTTTTAGAACTATTCTGATATAAAAACTTTATACAGGATTCTTTATTCACTACTGTTGAATTTGTAACTTTTAAGACTTTTCTGTGAGGTCAGTTTATGTCCTCAATTGTTTTTGAGAATGTTTAGCATTATTATCTTATTTCTGGGGACATTTTTGGTTTCTGAGATTAATTTATGCAATTTGTTGCTTTTCCATTTATTCTGGCTACATTTCTCAGAATATTCTCCAAAGTTTTGGTGCCCTATTATCTGTAATCAGTTTTCAGGGTACTTGGCTGCTTTCATGCAGTCTTTCTTTTCTACAGACTGTTTCTTTCATTGGTTGGAAAATATTTTTTTCAAACAGTATTTTGGTTCGTTAGATAAAGGCTTCTTTTCTTGGACTTAGGTGGTTGAAGCTGGGGTTTGCCTGTTAGAAGAAAATATATTAAGAGAGAATAACCAATATATATATGATTATTAGAGAATGACAAGGTAGCACTCTGATCCAATTTAAGGAAAATATTTATTTAACTCTCACCACAGGTGTCTGCAACACCCAAATCACCAAATTGAGTCAATGTAATTAAATTACACAAACATAAAAACAAAAACATAGCATATTCAGGCCTGGAAAATAATATAAGTAATATGAGCTGGTATAGGTTGAGATGGGCACATAAGTGTAAAAACACGCTCACCAAAGCTGAACCTATATTTTGCATAAAACCAAAATAGCTGTATATTTAACAAGAAATAAGGCAATGCAAACAATACTCATAAAACACTGAACTACATACAATGCTGGTACAGTCCATCCGGAGCACTTAGTGTAAAGACACGCTCCGTATAAAGTTCAGTAGGACTGTAATAGCTATCAACGGATGTATGTATGACATCACTCATAGGAGAAAAACAAGCAATTCTTGAATGCCGCCTCACATATAGCAGTAGCGTTCCTGTGTATCCTTGGATGAAAACGTGCGCCAGGTGTAAACAAACTGCTTGTTTAAAACTGCAGCAATCACAGTGGTCAAGCAACAGGTATCCTGTGTATGTTACTTATTCCAGCGCTTCATATCATCTTTCTCAGGAACCAACAAGGCATTGAGCATTTGCACTCACACTTTCCAACTTAATCTCCTTGAATATGTCAGCAGATTCCACCTTTGGGCCATAGGATTAGCTTGTTTAAAATGTGCCGGTACAAGGAGCGTCAGACATGACGCATTTCGCCCCTCCCCTTTGTGGGCTAACTTCAGGGCTTCGGTATAGATGCATATTGTGAATTGACTGCATCTAACATTGTGTCAAAACGGCTCTTTGGAAAGTGGCAACACTTGCTTATTTCATAACTAAGCACATAGTTTCAGATCTGAATTTAAACATCATGCAAATAATAGAGATCCCCCTACGGATTTATTTGATGTATAATGGGATCAAGTGAGATGTATACCAACTAAATATCAGTATTACAAGAAGCATGAGAAATCAGTCTTTTCATTAAGGCCATGGGGTGCTAGTGTATTTAATCTATACATCCAGCGGGATTCATTTTGTAACGAAAGCTTATCAACATCTCCACCACGACAATGTTGTTTTATGTGTTGTATACCAGTTACTTTCATAATTGTAAAATCTGAATTATGATATATTTCAAAATGTCTTGCAACAGGGCTATCTCTGTACTTTCCATTTTATATCATCCCTATGTTCCCTAACTCGATCTTTCAGGTCTCGTGTTTTACCAATATAATACATGGGGCAAGAACAATGTAAAAGATAAATGGCACCTGTTGTGTTACAGGTAATCCATTGTTTGGTGTCATATTGTTTACCTGTATTGGTTTCAAACTTACTAGTTTTTTGTATGAATCTGCAGTACACACAGTGTCCACATGGGCTACACCCATGCCATTTACTTTGAGCGCCTAACCATGTTTGTGGAGGACCCCCTTTCCTATACTCACTTTGCACCAATTTATCTTTCAGGCTTGTTGCCCTACGGGCTGTTAGTAAAGGGTAATCACCCACACACTCCCTTAATTCGGCATCTACTGTAAAGATGTGCCAGTATTTTTTCATTATACATCTCAGTTGATCCCAATGGTAATTGTATTTTGTAATCAGGCGTACTTTGCCTGCATCTTCTGTCCTTGTTATTGCTGTATAGCAGATCACTTCTCGGGCTTTTCCTAGCTCTAACCCATGCTCTTTGATAAAAAAAAATTGAGTAGCCCCTATCTAAGAACCTACGGGACATTTATTTTGCTTGTTCCTCAAAATCACCCTAACTGGAACAGTTCCTTTTCAACCGTAGGAACTGCCCAACAGGGATCCCTGTTTGTAAACTTACCATTTTTCCTAATAGTTAGATTGAGGAAAGTAGCTTCTTCTTTACTAATTTCACTAGTAAGAAATATATTAATATCCATTATCAGTGTTTAAGATTTTCAATACATTTTCAAGCAATTCTTTACTGCCCTTCCAAAGTAGGAGGATGTCATCCACATAACGTATCCAGAGTGCCACATGCGCCTCCACCAAAGTCTCAAAGCTCAAGAAAATTTCACGAGCTTCCCACAAGCCCAGATGTAAACAGGTATAGGTGGGGGCACATGTGGCACCCATGGCAGTTCCCTGAAGTTGCCTATAATATCTCCCATCAAATTGAAAGACATTATTGTTCAAAATAAGTTGCAAAAGAGAAATGACAAATTCAGTATGTGCCTGATACTCTTGCCCTCTCTGTTGAAGAAAAAATATCTTATAGCTCTGAACCCTACTGTATGTGTAATTGACGAATACAAAGATTCTACATCAAGGGTAACTAACAGTATAATCATCTATTTTAACTCCATCCAATTTCCTTAACACATCAGAGGTATCTTGGACATAGTAGGGTAATGAACTCAGAAAGGGTTTTATGAAGAAATCAACATATCTGCTTGCCCCTTCCATTGGCCCTCCTATGCCCGAGATAATTGACCTTCCCAGAGGTTTAGACATACTCTTATGGAGTTTTGGGATACAGTAAAATGTGGGCACTATAGGAAAGCCTTTGAACATGAAGGCATGCTCTTTTATAGTTTATTAAACCTTGTCTCAATGCATCATTAGATGTAAACTGTAGTTCATGACATGATTTATCAAAAGCAGATCTGTTAGTCAACTCATATTGTGCTGTATTTCCAAGTTGCCTATGAACTTTGGCTAGTCACCTTCGTTCATGATAACTAGATTACCACCCTTGTCTGAGGATTTAAAAATTAAGCACTTTTAATTAAGTAACTCAGTTAAGGATTTTCGTTCACCCCTACTCAAATTACCGTTCACCACCCCACAATTCTGTAGCTTCCCTATTTCATTTTCCACGCATCTCACAAAACTTTGTACATCTGGTGCGGATAAGAGAGGGGGCATATATTTAGATGGGGGTTTAAATCTCAATATTTTTGGGTGTTGTATATCACTAGAATCCTCATTTCTTTCATGTAATTGTCAAGAGTCCATGAGCTAGTGACGTTTGGGATATACAATCCTACCAGGAGGGGCAAAGTTTCC
Organism: Bombina bombina; assembly: GCF_027579735.1. NCBI lineage: Eukaryota > Metazoa > Chordata > Amphibia > Anura > Bombinatoridae > Bombina > Bombina bombina. The sequence continues at coordinate 866,779,676 of NC_069502.1, read as the reverse complement.
CAAACCTCAAAATGCCTATAAATACACCCCTCACCACACCCACAATTCAGTTTTACAAACTTTGCCTCCTATGGAGGTGGTGAAGTACGTTTGTGCTTGATTTTCTTCTGTGATATGAGCTTCTCAGCATTTTGAAGCCTGATTCCTCTCAGAATACAGTGTTTGTCAGAGGGATATGAAGAGAGTATTACCTATTGTTTCTATGGTTTTCCTCACTGGAAATCTTTTCAAATGTTCTCTGTTATCAGTCGTAGAGATTCATCTCCTATCTCCTTTTCAGATGACGATATTCTCTCATATTCCATTACCTCTACTGATACTGTTTCAGTACTGGTTTGGCTATCTGCCATATGTGGATAAGTGTCTTTCGTTAAGTATGTTTTCATTACTTAAGACACTCTCAGCTATGGTTTGGCACTTTAAGTATCAATATAAAGTTTTAAATATATGTATTGTACTTATATTTGCCATGAGTAAGGTTTATGTATATTTCCTTTTGCAGACTATCAGTTTCAAAATTGGGAAACATATTTTGGAAGTTATTTTTTCTTACCTGGGGTATAGTCTTTTCTTCAAAATTGACTGCTTTTTCATTAAAGGGACACTGAACCCAAATTTTTTCTTTTGTAATTCAGAAAGAGCATGCACTTTTAAGCAACTTTCTAATTTGCTCCTATTATCAATTTTTCTTCATTCTCTTGCTATCTTTATTTGAAAAAGAAGGCATCTAAGCGTTTTTTTTGTTTCAGTACTCTGGACAGCACTTTTTTATTGGTGGATGAATTTATCCACCAATCAGCAAGGACAACCCAGGTTGTTCACCAAAAATGGGCCGGCATCTAAACTTACATTCGTGCATTTCAAATAAAGATACCAAGAGAATGAAGAAAATTTGATAATAGGAGTAAATTAGAAAGTTGCTTAAAATTTCATGCTCAATCTGAATCACGAAAGAAAAAATTTGGGTACAGTGTCCCTTTAATTTTCGCGGGCAAAATTAGGCTCGTGAGGTCGCAAATTGCTGATATTTATTGCGTCATTCTTGGCGTGAGAATTTTTTTGGCGTGAAGGTACGTTCGGTGACGCAAATTTCCATTGTCTTAGTTGACACCAGGTTTCCTTGCATGAGGTTGCGTCTGCCATGACGCGAGTTGCGTCATTTCCAGAAGTTGTTGGCGCCAAGTATGACGCAAAACTCAAAATGAAATGTTTTGGCGCCAACAACTTCTGGAAATGACGCAACTCGCGTCATGGCAGACGCAACCTCATGCAAGGAAACCTGGTGTCAACTAAGACACCGGAAATTTGCGTCACCGAACGTACCTTCACGACAAAAAAAAAATCTTAATTTTATTATTTAAACCCCACTTCCTATATGCCTCTTGCCTTTTTTTTATGCTCAGAGGGCTATGCTGTTTGCATTTTTTTCCCATTCCTGAAACTGCCATATAAGGAAATTGATAATTTTCCTTTATATGTTTCTTTTCTCTTACATTTGCAAGATGTCTCAATCTGATCCTGTCTCAGAAACCACTGTTGGAACCCTGCTGCCTGATAACAGTTCTACCAAAGATAAGTGTATCTGTTGTAAATTAGCAGAGATTATATCTCCAGCTGTAATATGTAACAGTTGTTATGATAAGTTTTTACATGCAGAGAATGTATCCATCAGTACTAGTACAATGCCTGTTGTGCCTTCAGCATCTAATGTACATGATATCCCTGTGAATATAAAAGATTTTATTGCTGATGCGATTCAGAAGGCTTTGTCTGCTGTTCCGCCTTCTAATAAACGTAAAAGGTCTTTTAATACTTTTCATAAAGTTGATGAAATTTCAAATGACTGACAACACACTGAATTTTCCTCCTCTGATGGGGATCTATCTGATTCAGAAGATCCTACCTCAGATATTGCACTGACAAATCTACTTATCTCTTTAAGATGGAGTATATTCGTTCCTTGTTAAAAGGTGTTGATTACTTTGGACATTGAGGAAACTAGTCCTCTTGATACTAAAACTAGTAAACGTTTAAATTCTGTTTATAAACCTCCTGTGGTTACTCCAGAGGTTTTTCCAGTTCCTTGTGCTATTTCTGATATGATTTCAAAGGAATGGAATAGGCCTGGTACTACTTGTATTCCTTCTTCTAGGTTTAAAAAGTTGTATCCTTTGCCAGCAGTTAGATTGGAGTTTTGGGAAAAAATCCCCAAAGTTGATGGGGCTATTTCTACTCTTGCCAAACGTACTACTATTCCTATGGAAGATAGTACGTCTTTTAAGGACCCTTTAGATAGGAAACTTAAATCTTATCTAAGGAAAGCTTATTTATTTTCTGGCTACATTCTTAGGCTGGCTATATTCATGGCTGATGTTGCAGCTGCATCAACTTTTTGGTTGGAAAACTTAGCGCACAGGAAATAGATCCTGATTTGTCTAGCATTGTTTGCTTACTTCAACATGCTAATCATTTTATCTGATGCTATTTTTAATATCATCAAAATTGATGTTAAATCTATGTCTTTAGCTATTTTAGCTAGAAGAGCTTTGTGGCTCAAATATTGGAATGCTGACATGGTATCTAAGTGTAGATTACTATCTCTTTCTTTCCAAGGTAACAATTTATTTGGTTCTCAGTTGGATTCAATTATTTCAATTGTCACTGGGGGGAAGGGAGTTTTTTTTTACCTCAGGATAAAAGATCTAAGGGTAAATCTAAATCTTCTAATCGTTTTTGTTCTTTTCGACAGAATAAGGAACAGAAAGCTAATCCTTCCCCCAATTGGAAACTTTCTTCAAGTTGGAATAAATCCAAGCCTTTTAAGAAACCAAAGACAGCACCCAAGTCTGCATCAAGGTCCGGCCCTCATTCCAGCTCAGCTGGTGGGGGGCAGATTACAATTTTCTTTTGCAAGATGTACCGAGTCCACAAATTCATCCTAACTTGTGGGATATTGTCCTTCCTGACAGGAAGTAGCAAAGAGAGCACCACAGCAGAGCTGTCTATATAGCTCCCCCCTTAACTCCACCCCCCAGTCATTCTCTTTGCTGGCTCTAAGCAGGAAGGGTAAAGAGAAGAGGTGTTAAACTGTTAGTTTAATTTTATCTTCAATGAAGTGTTTGTTATTTTTAAATGGTACCGGTGTTGTACTATTTACTCTCCTGCAGGACATAGATGAAGATTTCTGCCTGGAAGATGATGATCTTAGCATTTGTAACTAAGGTCCACTGCTGTTCCCACAGAAGCTGAGGAGTACAGGAAAACTTCAGTGTGAGGAACGGTTTCTTGCTATACAGCAATGAGGTATGTTCAGTCATATTTTCTGCAGAGACTGTGTTGACTCAGAAAGGCTGACAGCGTCCCCATTAGGGGAAGGATACGCAGTAATCCGAGTGTTATCAGAGGTTTTTACTAGCTTGCATAAAGGGTTAATTTTTTTTTGTGGGCACTCAGTTTATTATGTGAATTTGGAACAAACGTTTTTGTGTCTGGGAGTAACGTTTTCTGTTTTATGGGACATTTGCTTGAGGGTTCTTTGGGGTTGTTTATAACCCACATGGCTTTCAGGCAGGGTTTGTTAGTTTTGTGTAGGCCCCAGCAACATCGAGTGAGGTGAGCGGGGCCTACATTTACAAGCAGCAAGCAACTTCTCCTGAGGTCCTGATAGTCTTCTGAGGGACTAATTGAAGCTTTAAACCCTATATTATCGCTTCCTAAGGGCAGGTAGGGCCACAGCAGAGCTGTGGCAAGGTGCTTTAGGGGGTTTTAACCGGTTTTAGACAATTATCAATCCGGTTTTTTCATTTGGGGGTCTATTGCTTTTTTACTTGTGGTGCAATCCTTCTAAGGCTTAGTGGGTACACTGTTAAAATTTCGGAATTTTTGAAGCAATTTTAACCTGTTTTGCAGTTTGTGTATGCCTTTTTTTCTCTCAAAGGTACAGTACCGTTTTTGCAAATTGTGTTTTTTTCATAAGATATGGCGTAAATATCTTTTTTGGTGTGAATCCAAAGGCTACTCATGGAGTAAGATCAGGATTCCTAGGATTTTGTCTTTTCTCCAAGAAGGATTGGAGAAAGGATTGTCCGCTAGTTCCTTAAAGGGACAGATATCTGCTTGGTCTATTCTGTTGCACAAGCGTCTGGGCAGATGTCCCAGACATTCAGGCTTTTTGTCAGGCTTTAGTTAGAATTAAGTCTGTGTTTAAACCTGTTGCTCTGCCATGGAGTCTCAATTTAGTTCTTAAAGTTCTTGAGGGGGTTCCGTTTGAACCCATGCATTCCATAGATATTAAGCTTCTATCTTGGAAAGTTCTGTTTCTAGTTGCTATCTCTTCACCTCGAAGAGTTTCTGAACTATCTGCATTACAATGTGACTCGCCTTATCTTGTTTTCCATGCTGATAATGTGGTTTTGCATCCCAACCCGGGTTCCTCCCTAAGGTTGTTTCTAACAGGAATATCAATCAGGAAATTGTTTTCTTTCTCTGTGTCCTAATCCTTCTTCTAAGAAGGACCGTCTGTTGCACAGCTTGGACGTGGTTCGTGCCTTGAAGTTTTATTTGCAGGCAACCAAAGATTTTCGCCAATCATCTTCTTTGTTTGTTGTCTATGCTGGAAAGCGTAGAGGTCAAAAAGCTACGGCTACCTCTCTTTCCTTTTGGCTGAAAAGCATCATCCGTTTGGCTTATGAGACTGCTGGACAGCAGCCTCCTGAATGAATTACAGCTCACTCCACTAGAGCGGTGGCTTCCACATGGGCTTTTAAAAATGATGCTTCTGTTGAACAGATTTGTAAGGCTGCGACTTGGTCTTCGCTTCAAACCTTTTCCAAATTTTCCAAATATGAGACTTTTTTCTTCTTCGGAGGCTATTTTTGGGAGAAAGGTTTTGCAAGCAGTGGTGCCTTCCTGTCTTGTCCCTCCCTTCATCCGTGTCCTAAAGCTTTGGTATTGGTATCCCACAAGTTACGATGAATCCGTGGACTCGGTACATCTTGCAGAAGAAAACAGAATTTATGCTTAACTGATAAATTTCTTTCTTTTGCGATGTACCGAGTCCACGGCCCGCCCTGTCTATTCAAGACAGATAGTATTTTTTATGTAAACTTCAGTCACCTCTGAACCTTATAGTTTCTCCTTTTCTTCCTTGGCCTTCAGTCGAATGACTGGTTGGTGGAGTTAAGTGGGGAGCTTTATAGACAGCTCTGCTGTGGTACTCTCTTTGCTACTTCCTGTCAGGAAGGACAATATCCCACAAGTTAGGATGAATCCGTGGACTTGGTACATCGCAAAAGAAAGAAATTTATCAGGTAAGCATAAATTCTTTTTTTTCCAGAACATTTGGGCAGATTCTGTCCAAAATCAATGGATTCAGAGTATTGTCTCTCAAGGGTATCGAATAGGATTTAGAGTAAGACCTGTGAGAAGATTTTTTTTCCCTCTCACGCGTCCCAGCAAATCCAGTGAAGGCTCAGGCTTTTCTGATGCGTGTTTCAGATCTAGAACTTTCAGGGGTAATCTTACCAGTTCCGTTTCAGGAACAGGATCTGGGGTTTTATTCAAATCTATTCATTGTCCCAAAGAAAGAAAATTTAATTCAGGCCAGTTCTGGATCTGAAAATTTTGAATCGTTTTGTAAGAGTGCCAACTTTCAAAATGGCGACTATAAGGACTATTCTGCCTTTTGTTCAGCAAGGTCATTATATGTCCACAACAGCCTTACAGGATGCATATCTTCATATTCCGATTCATCCAGACCACTATCGGTTTCTAAAATTCTCTTTTCTAGACAAGCATTACCAATTTGTCGCTCTTCTATTTGGTCTAGCGACAGCTCCAATAATTTTTTCAAAGGTTATCGGTGCCCTACTCTCTGTAATCAGAAAACAGGGTATAGCAGTGTTTCCTTATTTGGACGATATCTTGGTACTAGCTCAGTCTTTATATCCTGCCGAATCTCACATGAATCAACTAGTGTTGTTTCTTCAAAGACATGGTTAGAGGATCAATTTACCAAAAAGTTCCTTGATTCCTCAGACAAGGGTCACCTTTTTAGGTTTCCAGATAGATTCAGTGTCCATGACTCTATCTCTAACAGACAAGAGACAATAAAATTGGTTTCAGCTTGTCGAAAACTTCAGTCTCAATCATTCCCTTCAGTGGCTATGTGCATGGAAGTTCTAGGTCTCATGACTGCAGCATCGAACGCAATCCCCTTTGCTCGTTTTCATATGAGACCTCTTCAGCTTTGTATGCTGAATCATTGGTGCAGGGATTATACAAGGCTATCACAATTAATATCCTTAAATCCCAATGTTCGACTCTCTCTGACTTGGTGGTTAGATCGTATAGTTCAAGGGGCCTCTTTTGTACGTCCAACCTGGACTGTAATCACAACAGATGCAAGTCTTTCAGGTTGGGGAGCTGTCTTCGGATCTCTGACAGCACAAGGGGTTTGGAAATCTCAAGAGGCGAGGTTACCAATCAATATTTTAGAACTCCGTGCTATTTTCAGAGCTCTTCAGGTTTGGCCTCTGTTGAAGAGAGAACCATTCATTTGTTTTCAGACAGACAATATCACAACTGTGGCATATGTCAATCATCAGGGTGGGACTCACAGTTCCCTAGCTATGAAAGAAGTATCTCGGATACTTTCTTGGGCGTAATCCAGCACTTGTCTAATTTCTGCGGTACATATCCCAGGTGTAGACAATTGGGAAGCGGATTATCTCAGCCGTCAGACTTTACATCCGGGGGAGTGGTCTCTCCATCCAGATGTGTTTTTTTCAGATTGTTTAGATGTGGGGTATTCCAGAAGTAGATCTGATGGCTTCCCATCTAAACAAGAAACTTCCCAGGTACTTGTCCAGGTCCAGGGATCCTCAGGCGGAGTCGTGGATGCGTTGGCAGTTCCTTGGTTTTACCAACCTGCTTATATTTTCCCGCCTCTAGTTCTTCTTCCAAGAGTGATCTCCAAGATAATCATGGAACAATGGTTTGTATTTCTGGTAGCACCAGCATGGCCTCACAGGTTCTGGTATGCAGATCTTGTCCGGATGTCCAGTTGCCAACCTTGGCCACTTCCTTGAAGAACAGACCTTCTGTCTCAAGGACCGTTCTTCCATCAGGATCTCAAATTATTAAATTTGAAGGTATAGAAATTGAACGCTTAGTCATAGAGGTTTCTCTGACTCAGTGATTGATACTATGTTACAGGCTCGTAAATCTGTTTCTAGGAAGATTTATTATCGAGTTTGGAAGACTTATATTTCATGGTGTTCTCATAAATTCTCCTGGCATTCTTTTAGAATTCCTAGAATTTTACAGTTTCTTCAGGATGGTTTGGATAAAGGTTTGTCTGCAAGTTCCTTGAAGGGACACATCTCTGCTCTTTCTGTTTTATTTCACAGAAAGATTGCTAAGCTTCCTGATTTTCACTGTTTTGTACAGGCTTTGGTCCGGATCAAGCCTATCATTAAATCAATCTCTCCTCCTTGGAGTCTTAATTTGGTTTTGAAGTCTTTACAGGCTCCTTCTTTTGAGCCTTTGCATTCTTTTGATATTAAACTACTTTCTTGGAATGTGTTGTTCCTTTTGTTTATCTTTTCTGCTAGAAGAGATAGCCTTTCCAAATTATCTGCTCCTTCTTGTGAGTCTCTTTTTCTGATTTTCCATCAGGATAAGGCAGTTTTGCGGACTTCATTTAAATTTTTACCTAAAGTTGTGAATTCTAACAACATTAATAGGGAAATTGTTGTTCCTTCTTTGTGTCCTAATCCTAAGAATTCTTTGGAAAGATCCTTCTATTCTCTGGATGTTGTAAGAGTTTTGAAATATTATGTTGAAGCTACTAAAGATTTCAGAAAGACTTCTAGTCTATTTGTTGTCTTTTCTGGTTCTAGGAAAGGTCAGAAAGCTTTGGCCATTTCCTTGGCATCTTGGTTAAAGCGTTTGATTCATCAGGCTTATTTGGAGTTTGGTCAGGCCCCGCCTCAGAGAATCACAGCTCATTCTACTAGATCAGTCTCCACTTCGTGGGCTTTTAAGAATGAAGCTTCAGTTGATCAGATTTGCAAAGCAGCAACTTGGTCCTCTTTGCATACATTTACTAAATTCTACCGTTTTGATGTATTTACCTCTTCGGAAGCAGTTTTTAGTAGAAAAGTTCTTCAGGCAGCTGTTTCAGTTTGATTCCTCTGCTTATGTTTTAAGTTTTTTTCTTTTCAATTATGAGAAACTTATTTTTTTGGATGTGGATTTAATTTTTTCAGGGGAAAATGACTGTTTTTATTTTTATCCCTCCCTCTCTAGTGACTCTTCTGTGGAGTACCACATCTTGGGTATTACTATCCCATACGTCACTAGTTCATGGACTCTTGCCAATCACATGAAAGAAAACATAATTTATGTAAGATCTTACCTGATAAATTAATTTCTTTCATATTGGCAAGAGTCCATGAGACCCACCCTTTTTATGGTGTTTATGTTTTTTTGTATAAAGCACAATTATATTTTCAGTTTCTTTTTTTATGCTTTTTACTCCTTTTTCTATCACCCCACTACTTGGCTATTCGTTAAACTGAATTGTGGGGGTTTTGAGGGGTGTATTTATAGGCATTTTGAGGTTTGGAAATCTTTGGCCCTCCTGGTAGGATTGTATATGCCATACGTCAATAGCTCATGGACTCTTGCCAATATGAAAGAAATTAATTTATCAGGTAAGTTCTTACATAAATTATGTTTTTGATCCTCCAAGAGTGACATTAAGTCATCAATGGCTGCTTTGTCACTAATGTCCATCAGCTTGCTCGGATCAACATTCCTGTTCATAACTTTTTTTTTATTTCTTTTTTTTAAATAGTTTTTATTGAGGTAGCAATGGCATACAAAAACAAACTCTTACATTTGTCATGGCAACACGCCTATCAACATACATTGATTCTCATGTATCCTATACAGAAGGCATGTCCTAGTGACCATAAACAATATTGGATCCTAAACAGTAGGAAAATATAACCAGCCATGAGTGGCACCTCTTTTTTATATAAGTACATGTTAGCTTGAACACCAGTAAGTAAATTAGCAAGTATTAGTCAAACGGCCTAGCATTCGTGTAGGGTTCTAAATAAAAAGTAGGCCTTTGTGTGTTCATACCATTCACATCAGAACATAAAATAAATACAACATGGAAACGTGGAAACAAGGAATCCCCCTCATAACATAACATAAAACCCCCTCAAGATTTATCAAAGCATATGTGGAATATACCTCATGTAAGAGCAGCCACTCTCGGGCCCCGGGAGTCAAAAATCACTCTACGGTAACTATAGGGGCTTTTGGCAATAGGGACCCTCTAGGGCCCAACATATTAACAACATTCCATACAAACAGCATGTCCATAACATAGGTAACACTAAGGGAATGTGATACTCTAGTTCTGCTTATATGGAGAGCAGACCTTTAAGCCACCTCTCCTTTTATCCCTCATAAATACTATATGCTATTCCTAGACCACAAATAACACCACACGCTAACCTGAGGGTTATTATAAAAGATTGAGCAATACAGATCCAAAGGGGTCTAACGCCCCTCCTATGCCCACCGGGGCCTCGAGATTGCTCAGAAGTCTATATTAACAAAGGAGGGTACATGATCCATTATGAATAGTGATAAGGCCACTTTTGGGACCTTGTATATCCCTTGACACCTGATATCTAAATAGGAATTCTCTATAAAGTCAACATCACTTGCATAACACCTATTAAGGAGGGCACTATAGTAAGATAACTGAAACTGAGACCTGCTGTGTCTGAGCTTTTAACTAGACTATATATGTGGCATCACTCCTGGACCAAGAGCTGGTCGTAATGCCCCCGTGAACCTCTGAAGAGGCAGCTGTAGCCGTGAAGCCTTAGTTGAAAAAGACCCTACGCAGCGCAACATGGCAGGCCATGCCCTCTGCTTAAAAAAAAGAAACCTGGACCTTGTAGGTCGCTAACGGGCCATAACATTTCTGCTCTATGATTGCATAGGGGTATTAAACCTGTAATAGTCGAAAAAGCGACTGCAACCTGTGTAGTACTTATTTAAATCAGGAGGTAAATACTCACTACCTACTCTGGGTTTCTGTACTTCTCTAAGCGGTGACACATTCATGAACCCCCTTAAGTTTATACTAGGCTATACAGAAACAGCTGGATTACATAGATAATACATATTACCGGATGGCCATAAGAAATTTACCCTGCATACATCGCTTAACCTAGGCATCAGTATAAATAAACATAGGAAAAGTATAAAGAATTAAAGCTCCTCACTAACAAGAGCCCCACTTTTACTATTCAGCACATCGTTGTCCTACTAATAAACTGGGCTTGGGCAAATCTATTTCAGCTAGCCATCTTTCCCCCTGTCTCATAGGGTATTAATCAAGATGCATAACTAGGCTAAATTAACAACAAACCCAGTGGCAAAACAATAATAAATATACAAATAGTATCTCGGCATCAGACATAACTGTTCTCTGAGCGGTGTATAGATACCTAGTCTAGGAGAGGAGAAGTTCTGAGGTGGAGTTAAATCAGGCCCAGCAGTCTAAAAGTTATCTCTATGTCCTTTACTTTACCCAATCCCGGCTCTTATGTTTTCACTCAGATCTGGAAGGCCTCCGGGGATCCTCTGCAACACTTCAGGAATCAGATCTGACATATACTCCAGCGCGCGCCACAACTCTAGGCCGCAGCCCCGGCTGAGAGCCAGAGCAGCGGAATTATAGTGAGCCACCAACACCCAGCGTTCCTCCGTATAGCCGTTCGCAGGGGAGCCGGCCGGTCTCCCCCACATGTCCAGGTAAGCGGCAGTGAGCTGGATACTTCTAATGGAACAACCATCACGAGCCGCTACCGTGTCTTGTGCGATGCTGATAGTCGCTGCCGTCCCATCTGTCTCCTTCTCAGACGGATCCTTTGCTTTAGGCACTCCCAGAGTGTTGACAACTCCCCACCTATCTTCTCCAGGACTAGCATCCTGCTGTCCCTTCTCTATGAAGCTGGGTCCGGTGGATGCGCTTTCGTTCTGCGGCTGTGAACCGCCGCTCTTAGTGCATGGAGCTAACTCTCCCTCCATAACAAGCCTGCCAGATTGCGCCACAGGGGCCTCCAATAATTTCATAAGGCGGTCAAATTTGCAGTGTATCAGCCGCTCAGATTCATCAAATAGGGCTTGTACCTTTGCGCAAAAGTCCTCCTCCATGGTGTAAATGTTATGTAGAGAATCTCTGTATTCTCTGATTACCCGGTTCCCCGGGGGGGGGGGGGGGAGCTGAGATCCCTCTCCTTAAGAGCCGCCAGGGACCTTCAGCAGTCCAGGCTGGAAAGTACTGCGATATTGAGAAAAATTCTTTTATCAGTCCATTCAGCCAAATGTCCCCTACAGCTTGAGATATAAATTCTAGATGGATGGCTATGTAGTTAGCAGCTTACAGGCGGAATGTAAAACTGTATTCCAGAGCTCCCAGTTTAGCGGCCATCTTGGCCCATAGCCCGGACACGCCCCCCCATAACTTTTTTAAGAACCAGCTTTCTAGCAAATAAGTTGAAATCTTTAATGAACTCAAATTTGTCCAAACCTACTGATGGGCAGAATGGCAATCCTTTGCTTAGCAAAGTGATCTGGGAGAGGGATAGGGAAAAGGAAGACAAGTTCACAACGCTAAGGATATCTGATGCATCCTTAGGTTGTGGACCTAGGATAGACATTAAGTCCTCTGATTCCTCATTAGCATTCGTGTACCTCTGTTGTTACTTTATCTCCCTCCCCCTCTCCTCCTGTTTGAAGGCGTCCACCTCCCTCTCCTACGTCTCCCACCCCTCCTTGATTTCCACCTAAAGGGGAGGGTTCTTGTAAGGCATTCTTGATATTTTGAGTAACCTATTTGTTTTGGTTTCTTTTAGAACTTTGTGGTGTTATCTGGCAGACTTGCTGGGCCTATGGCTCTTATCTACCGTCAATATCTATGTTTCTATGTTATGTTAACACTACTAAGGTTTCCAGACAAACTTTAGGTTTGCTTGTTCCTTTTGCTGGTACTATGTCATTCATTGTTTTTCTGGTGTTTCTTTGGCTTATTGGTTGTAGACAGGTCATCCTTCACCAAGATGGCTTTCTGTTCCTTCTTTCAGTCCAGTTGCCTTTTCTTGTTTTTTTTTCAGTGAACTAATTGTGCCAGACAGCTATTTGGTATTTCTTGCACATATTTTCTACCATTTTTATGTTTTTACTTCTTCTGAGGCAGCCTTTGGTAGAACGTCCTTTAGGCAGTTGTATTCAGGTTATTTAATTTTACGCCTGTTGGTTATTTTGTATTGCCTTTTTTAGGCTCAATTGGGGTTGTAGATTTAGTTTCTTAGTGAAAAAATGTTTTTTAGATCACACCCTTTTTCTGTTATTCGTGGACTCCACAGCTTAAAGGGACAGTATAAACCAATTTTCATATAACAATAATATGCGCAGATACTGATATAAAAATGGTAATGGATTGTGGTCTCTCACCACCTATATGAAAGAATATTATTTATGGTTACCTGATAAATTAATTGCTTTCATGGTGGTAAGAGTCCACAAAACCCCACCCCAACTCTGTTTTAATCTGGGTTGGGTTTTCCGTGCATCTTTTTCCCTACTTTTTTATGGCTCTTATTCCTTTTTCCTACCTCATTTTGCTTGACTATATGCTAGACTAAGGTATCAGGTATGAGGGGGTGGGTTTTGTGGAGTTCTTTGGTAATCTTTGCCCCCTCTTAGTGGTTAGGAAGAGTAATTCTTAGGAGTAATTGATTGTGTATTCTCACCACCATGATTTTTTTTTATTTATCAGGTAAGCACAAATTATGTTTTCCATGTTCTAATTGTGGGAAATGTTTTACTCAGAAATCAACTGTTATAGATTATCAGAAAAATCATACGGGTAAAAGCATTTTCATGTTCTGACTGTGGGAAATGTTTTAACCTAAAAGGAAATCTTGGTACTCATCAGAAGATTCATATTAAAGGAAATCAAAGGGTGACACATAATCATCACGCGCACAATGTGTCGTCCTCTGTGGGGGCCCACTTATGGAGTTGTTTGAGGCCACTTCTGCACCTCAAGCAGTTGTATGGAGGCCTTGGGGCCTCAGGTGTCCCTTAATAAGTTTCAATAGCCAAGTGATCATATGGTATAAAAAAAAAAAGTGTTTATTTGAGTAGAGGTTCATTGAAGTTGGACCCTATTTGCAGATTAATCATATAAAATTACTCAATGGTCCTTATTGATATGTTGATAAATTCTCTTTATAGGTACTGTTGAGGGCATTATAGTCAGCTGATCGCTGCGGTGACGTGTCCCTAGCTGGAATTTAAATCAACCAGTGTAATTAAATTGACACCTGTACAGGTTGAGACCCTATGTTAAAATAAAAACTGTACGAGGCCACCAAAAGCCTTGTCTATATTAAGATAGCACCTCCCAACTGTAAAAGATGCATTTTTCTGAAATATAACAAAAAATGTATTTTTTTTTTTTATAGTTTTGATTTTCAAAATTGTTAATTTTTTAGAGTTCAGAAAAAAAACTCACATGCTTTTGTTTACAACTTTGTTTATTGAAATTGTAATAAAAACATGATTTGTTTTTATACCTTTTGTTGTAGGTTTCTTACATCATGATATATAAATAAAATAATGGTATAGCTTAAATCTGATGGGTCTGCTGAAAAAAACAAAATGCTTATAGTTTGTGTGCGTTTCTCACTGAAAAAATGACTTTCAGTAGTGCTTAAATGTGAGCAGCATCTGAAAATTCAGAAAAAGCTCAGCACAGGGTGTGAAATGGCTCAACAGCTAAGGGGTTAAAGCAACATTAAGACACTTTGGACGCGATTACATATGCGGCGTCGTCGGGTGTTAGTCGGGTATTGCTATCACATATATACGGCGCCACGTAAAAATGTGGCGCGTATATTTAACCCATCAACCGCTAATTTTACTCCCATAAACTAACATCGAACTGCGTTGCATATCGGTATCACATATTCAGCGCAAGGACTTACGCTGCGAAAATGGAAACATTTTACTCCATTTTCACCTCGCCACACATAGGCAGACGCAGCAAGCCTTGCACTGAAAATGTGAGCACCATAACTCCCTGGAAGTATTAACAAACACCTAACGCATGCGCAGTTTCTATCTACCTGTCAACCGCCATACCCCACCGCAATAACTAATAAAGTATAATAACCCCTAATCCGCCAACCCCCAAATTGCAATATAGCTAACCAGCCTCTCTACTGCTAGCAGTATACCTGTGCTAGAGTACGTGCACGGAGCTGTTCCCGCAGGGGCAATATTAGGTGAGGTCCATCCGTCTGTGTCTGGCAGCACGATCGCGACGGCAGTCTCACCTAAGCAAGCCTTACGATCTCCCTCCTGACTCCCATCCAGCATGTCCAGGAGACTTGTTGGTGCCAGGAATAGACTGGGAGAGGTGAATTTGTCCCTCCGTTCAGCTCTCAAACACAGTATGAGGGATGAGTGTTGATTCTCCATCTTGCGAGACAGCCGCTGTAAGAGAGCTATAACTTCAGACTCCATTTTAGATCTGAATGGTTCAAAGGCTCGCCTGTTCCTCCTGACACACACCTCTCAGGTCTGTCGAATGGGGATCCCAATATGATAAAGTAGATTCTTATCGCTTCACCCGGCAATCTTTCTAACCGGGGGGGGGGGGGTGAATGAAAATAAATCTTAGGCCGCCGCTATAGTTGTAGTTTGTTTTAGTTCCTTCAGATGCAAGAACGTAAAAGTATTGGTGTAATCTGGTTCCAGAGGATTTCTGTAGCTGATATTTAGCAATATAAATCAAAATAAGGTAGTATAGATGAGATAATCCACAGATTATTTAGAGTATAAGCAGAGCAACCAATTTTCACGTCTAATTATGGCTGCGGCTAAGACATGCCCCCAGCCATTAAACGTTTTATACTTACTGTGTAGATGTATGAAAATAAAAACAAAAATTGCATTGGATATATCTCCAGGTATAGGTATATACCAGAGCAGTGCCACATCTGTTATTCAGACTGCTTTCACTTCCATGGAGCCTTCCTCCCCCTCCCTCTCCCTGGAACTTGTTTACTTTATTTATAACCCTACAGACAGTGGCAGTGCAGTCAGATCGCTGCCTTATCCAGCCCGTAGTGCAAGTTTCTTACTTGCTTGCCTCCAGCTTCCAGCTCGCCTGAGTGAGCAACACACCCCACCTTGATCATATGTCTCCACTCTTCTGTGCCCCGCAGTGCCGCTTCTTCTAACTGCTGTGTGTGCACGGCTCCTCTGCCTAGCTATATGCTCAATTACCAGTGGTCTGGGACCGGCTCCTTCCATTGTATTCACGCGGCACGATCGTCGTGATGTTATGTCCCCCCCAGGCCCCGCCCCTCATAAAAACCACAGACTCTCGCAGTTTTTAGACTGCAGCGGTTAATTGCGGTTTAATCGCCCAGCCCTAATAGCTAATAAAAATATTAATCCACCATCCCCCCATATCGCAATTTACCTATTAACCCCTAATCCGCCAAACCTCCACAACGCAATGAACCTAATAAATCTATCTCCTAAACCGCCAAACCCCACAACGCTAATAACTAATTTAATTACTAAGCCCCCTAACCTAACACCCCCTAAATTAACCTCAATTACATAAATCTAAGTACGAAGTTACAATTAAAATAAGAAACATAAGATTACTTTAAAAATAAAAAAACTAAGATTAAATTAATCTAAAATTGCAAAAAATAAAAAAGTCTAACATTACATAAAAAAATAAACCAAATTATCAAAAATAAAAAAAATTAAACCTAATCCCTAAAAAATCCCCCAAAATTACAACACACCCTAAACCAAACTACCAATAGCCATTAAAAAGGCCTTTTGTAGGGCATTGCCCTAGGTTAAACAGCTCTTTTACATTTAAAAAATACTAAGTTCGCCCCCCTAACAGTAAAACGCCCACCCACCAAACCCCTCATTAGCCAATAATGTTCAAATCAGCCAATAGGATTTCAGTAGCTCTCATCCTATTGGCTGATTTGAAAATATCAGCCAATAGGAGTGCAAGGTACCCCATTTTTCTTTCATGTAATTAGCAAGAGTCCATGAGCTAGTGACGTATGGGATATACATTCCTACCAGGAGGGGCAAAGTTTCCTAAACTTTAAAATGCCTATAAATACACCCCTCACCACACCCACAATTCAGTTTTACAAACTTGCCTCCCGTGGAGGTGGTGAAGTAAGTTTGTGCTTAAGATTCTTCGTTGATATGCGCTTCGCAACAGGTTGAAGCCCGGTTTTCCTCTCAGAGTGCAGTGAATGTCCGAGGGATGTGAAGAGAGTATTGCCTATTTGAATACAATGGTCTACCTCTAGGGGATCTATTTCATAGGTTCTCTGTTATCGGTCGTAGAGATTTCTTCTCCTACCTCTCTTTTCAGATCGACGATATACTCTTATATACCATTACCTCTACTGATTCTCGTTTCAGTACTGGTTTGGCTATCTACTACATGTAGAGGAGTGTCCTGGGGTAAGTAAGTCTTATTTTTTGTGACACTCTGCGCTATGGTTGGGCACTTTATATGTAAAGTTCTAAATATATGTCTATAAACTTATATTTGCCTTGATTCAGGATAATCAGTATTCCTTTTCAATACAGACTGTCAGTTTCATTATTGGGATAATGCATTTATTTATTTTTTCTTACCTTGAAAAATTTCATTTGGCCATTTTTTCCTGCATGCTGTTAGGCTCGCGGGGGCAGAAAATGTTTCTTTTTATTGCGTCATTTTTTGGCGCAAACTTTTTTTGGCGCTAAAAATTTTGTCATTTCCGGCGACGTAATTACGCCGGAAGTTGTATTCTGTTACGCATGCGTATTCAGACATTTTTTTGCGCCAAAAAAATGTGGGGGCGTCTTTTTTACTCACTTTATTTAACCATTTTCTTTTCATGGCTTCTGGTTTCTAGAAGCTTATTATTTTGCATTCTTTCCCATTCCTGAAATTGTCATTTAAGGAATTTGATAATTTTGCTTTATATGTTGTTTTTTCTATTACATATTGTAAGATGTCTCATCCTGACCCTGGATCAAAATCCACTAATGGACAGACGCTGCCTGATGCTGGTTCTACCAAAGTTAAGTGCATATGTTGTAAACTTGTGGTAACTGTTCCTCCAGCTGTAGTTTGTGAAAGCTGTCATGATAAACTTTCCAATGCAGATTGTGTTTCCATTAGTAATAATCCTTTACCTGTTGTTGTTCCTTCAACATCTATTGTTCAGGATGTTCCTGTTAATGTAAAAGAATTTGTTTCTAATTCTATTAGGAAGGCTCTGTCTGTTATTCCTCCTTCCAGTAAACGTAAAAGGTCTTTCAAAACTTCTCACATTTCAGATGAATTTTTGGGTGACCGCCATCATTCTGACTTATCTGTTTCTGATGAGGTTTTTTCCGGTTCAGAAGATTCTACCTCAGATATTGATACTGATAAATCTTCATATTTATTTAAGATGGAGTTTATTCATTCATTGCTTAAAGAAGTTTTGATTGCTTTAGATATGGAGGAGTCCAGTCCTCTTGATACTAAAACTGCTAAACGTTTAAATTCGGTTTATAAACCTCATGTGTTAATTCCGGAAGTTTTTCCAGTTCCTGATGCTATCTAGTCTGGGTACTTCATTTACTCCTTCTCTAAGGTTTAAGAAATTGTACCCTGTGCCATCTGATAGACTGGAATTTTGGGATAAAATCCCTAAAGTCGATGGGGCTATCTCTACTCTAGCCAAACGTACTGCTATTCCTACGGCAGATAGCACTTCTTTTAAAGATCCTTTAGATAGGAAAATGTAATCTTTTTTGAGAAAAGCTTATTTATGTTCAGGTAATCTACTTAGACCTGCTATCTCTTTGGCTGATGTTGCTGCAGCTTCAACTTTCTGGTTGGAGGCTTTAGCGCAACAAGTGACAGATCATAATACATATAGCATTGTTAAACTTCTTCAACACGCTAATAACTTTGTCTGTGATGCCATTTTTTATATCATTAGAGTTGATGTCCGGTATATGTCTTTAGCTATTTTAGCTAGACAAGCTTTATGGCTTAAATCCTAGAATGTAGATATGACTTCTAAATCAACTTTGCTTTCTCTCTCTTTCCAAGGTAATACGTTGTTTGGTTCTCAGTTGGATTCTATAATTTCAACTGTTACTGGAGGGAAGGGTGCCTTTTTGCCTCAGGGAAAAAAATCTAAAGGTAATTACAGGGCTGCTAATAGTTTTCGTTCCTTTCGTCAGAAGGAGCAGAAGTCCGATCCTTCCCCTAAAGGAACAGTTTCCGGTTGGAAACCTAATCCAGTCTGGAATAAATCCAAGCCTTCCAGAAAGTCAAAACCAGCCCCTAAATCCGCATGATGGTGCGGCCCTCATTCCAGCGCAGCTGTTAGGGGGCAGGTTACGATTTTTCAGAGATGTTTGGATCAATTCGGTTCACAATCTTTGGATTCAGAACCTTGTTTTGCAAGGGTACAGAATAGGTTTCAAAGTAAGACCTCCTGTGAGAAGATTCTTTCTCTCACGCATTCCAGTCAATCCAGTAAAGGCTCAGGCGTTTCTGAAATGTGTTTCAGACCTAGAGTTAGCTGGGGTAATTATACCAGTTCTGGAACAGGGTCTGGGGTTTTATTCAAATCTATTCATCGTACCAAAGAAAGAGAATTCTTTCAGACCGGTTCTGGATCTAAAAATATTGAATCGTTATGTAAGGATACCAACATTCAAAATGGTGACTATAAGAACTATTCTGCCTTTTGTTCAGCAAGGGCATTATATGTCTACAATAGATTTACAGGATGCATACCTGCATATTCCAATTCATCCAGATCACTATAAGTTTCTGAGATTCTCTTTTCTAGACAAGCATTATCAGTTTATTGCTCTTCCATTTGGTCTAGCAACAGCGCCAAAGATCTTTTCGAAGGTTCTCGGTGCCCTTCTCTCTGTAATCAGAGAACAGGGTATTGCGGTATTTCCTTATTTGGACGATATCTTGGTACTTGCTCAGTCTTCACATTCTGCAGAATCTCATACGAATCAACTTGTGTTGTTTCTTCAAAGACATGGTTGGAGGATCAATTTGCCAAAGAGTTCCTTGATTCCTCAGACAAGGGTAACCTTTTTAGGTTTCCAAATAGATTCAGTGTCCATGACTTTGTCTCTGACAGAAAAGAGACGTCTGAAATTGGTTTCAGCCTGTCGAAACCTTCAGTCTCAATTGTTCCCTTCGGTAGAATTATGCATGGAGATTTTAGATCTCATGACTGCTGCATCGGACGCGATCCTTTTTGCTCGTTTTCACACAAGACCACTCCAGCTTTGTATGCTGAACCAGTGGTGCAGGGATTATACAAGGATATGAGCAAATAATATCCTTAAATCCCAATGTTCGATCATCTCTAACTTGGTGGATGGATCATCATCGTTTAATTCAAGGGGCCTCTTTCGTTCGTCCAACCTGGACTGTGATCTCAACAGATGCGAGTCTATCAGGTTGGGGAGCTGTTTGGGGATCTCTGACAGTGCAAGGGGTTTGGAAATCTCAGGAGGCGAGATTACCAATCAACATTTTGAAACTCTGTGCGATTTTCAGAGCTCTTCAGTTCTGGCCTCTTCTGAAGAGAGAATCGTTTATTTGTTTTCAAACAGACAATGTCACGACCGTGACATATGTCAATCATCAAGGGGGGACTCACAGTCCTCAAGCTATGAAAGAAGTATCTCGGATACTTGTATGGGCGGAATCCAGCTCCTGTCTAATTTCTGCGGTTCACATCCCAGGTGTAGACAATTGGGAAGCGGATTATCTCAGTCGCCAGACGTTACATCCGGGCGAATGGTCTCTTCATCCAGAGGTTTTTCTTCAGATTGTTCAAATCTGGGGACTTCCAGAAATAGATCTGATGGCCTCTCATCTGAACAAGAAACTTCCCAGGTATCTCTCCAGATCCCGGGATCCTCAGGCGGAAGCAGTGAATGCGTTGTCACTTCCTTGGAATTATCATCCTGCTTATGTCTTTCCGCCTCTAGTTCTTCTTCCAAAAGTAATCTCCAAAATTCTATTGGAGCGTTCATTTGTACTGCTGGTGGCTCCAGCATGGCCACACAGGTTTTGGTTTGCGGATCTCGTTCGGATGGCCAGTTGCCAACCTTGGACACTTCCATTAAGACCAAACCTTCGCTCTCAAGGCCCATTTTTCCATCAGGATCTCAAATCATTAAATTTGAAGGTATGGAGATTGAACGCTTGATCCTCAATCATAGAGGTTTCTCTGACTCAGTGATTAACACTATGTTACAGGCTCATAAATCCTTCTCTAGAGAGATTTATTATCGAGTTTGGAAGACTTACATCTCTTGGTGTTCTTCTCATAAATTTTCCTGGCATTCTTTCAGAATTCCTAGAATTTTACAATTTCTTCAGGATGGTTTGGATAAAGGTTTGTCTGCAAGTTCTTTGAAGGGACAAATCTCTGCTCTTTCTGTTCTTTTTAACAGAAAGATTGCTAATCTTCCTGATATTCATTGTTTTGTATAGGCTTTGTCTCGTATCAAACCTGTCATTAAGTCGATATCTCCTCCTTGGAGTCTTAATTTGGTTTTGAAAGCTTTGCAGGCTCCTCCGTTTGAGCCTATGCATTCTCTAGACATTAAATTACTTTCCTGGAAAGTATTGTTCCTTTTGGCTATCTCTTCTGCTAGAAGAGTTTCTGAGTTATCTGCTCTTTCTTGTGAATCTCCTTTTCTGATTTTTCATCAGGATAAGGCGGTGTTACGGACTTCTTTTCAATTTTTACCTAAGGTTGTGAATTCTAACAACATTAGTAGAGAAATTGTCGTTCCTTCATTATGTCCTAATCCTAAGAATTCTAAGGAAAGATCGTTACATTCTTTGGATGTAGTTAGAGCTTTGAAATACTATGTTGAAGCTACTAAAGATTTTAGGAAGACTTCCAGTCTTTTTGTTATCTTTTCTGGTTCCAGGAAAGGTCAGAAGGCTTCCGCCATTTCTTTGGCGTCTTGGTTAAAGTCTTTGATTCATCATGCCTATGTGGAGTCGGGTAAGTCCCCGCCTCAAAGGATTACAGCTCATTCTACTAGGTCAGTTTCTACTTCCTGGGCTTTTAGGAATGAAGCTTCTGTTGATCAGATTTGCAAAGCAGCGACTTGGTCTTCTTTGCATACTTTTACTAAATTCTACCATTTTGATGTGTTTTCTTCTTCTGAAGCAGTTTTTGGTAGAAAAGTACTTCAGGCAGCTGTTTCTGTTTGATTCGTCTGCTTATAATTTCAGTTTTTTTCATTATAAAGATTAAAACTTTTTGATTTGGGTTGTGGATTATTTTTTCAGTGGAATTGGCTGTCTTTATTTTATCCCTCCCTCTCTAGTGACTCTTGCGTGGAAGTTCCACATCTTGGGTATCTGCTATCCCATACGTCACTAGCTCATGGACTCTTGCTAATTACATGAAAGAAAACATAATTTATTTAAGAACTTACCTGATAAATTAATTTCTTTCATATTAGCAAGAGTCCATGAGACCCACCCTTTTTTTGTGGTGGTTATGATTTTTTTGTATATAGCACAATTATTCCAATTCCTTGTTTTTTGATGCTTTCGCTCCTTTCTTATCACCCCACTTCTTGGCTATTCGTTAAACTGAATTGTGGGTGTGGTGAGGGGTGTATTTATAGGCATTTTAAGGTTTGGGAAACTTTGCCCCTCCTGGTAGGAATGTATATCCCATACGTCACTAGCTCATGGACTCTTGCTAATATGAAAGAAATGAATTTATCAGGTAAGTTCTTACATAAATTATGTTTTTGGAACTCTGTGCGATTTTCAGAGCTCTTCAGTTCTGGCCTCTTCTGAAGAGAGAATCGTTTATTTGTTTTCAAACAGACAATGTCACGACCGTGGCATATGTCAATCATCAAGGGGGGACTCACAGTCCTCAAGCTATGAAAGAAGTATCTCGGATTCTTGTATGGGCGGAATCCAGCTCCTGTCTAATTTCTGCGGATCACATCCCAGGTGTAGACAATTGGGAAGCGGATTATCTCAGTCGCCAGACGTTACATCCGGGCGAATGGTCTCTTCATCCAGAGGTTTTTCTTCAGATTGTTCAAATCTGGGGACTTCCAGAAATAGATCTGATGGCCTCTCATCTGAACAAGAAACTTCCCAGGTACCTCTCCAGATCCCGGGATCCTCAGGCGGAAGCAGTGGATGCGTTGTCACTTCCTTGGAATTATCATCCTGCTTATGTCTTTCCGCCTCTAGTTCTTCTTCCAAAAGTAATCTCCAAAATTCTATTGGAGCGTTCATTTGTACTGCTGGTGGCTCCAGCATGGCCACACAGGTTTTGGTTTGCGGATCTCGTTCGGATGGCCAGTTGGCAACCTTGGACACTTCCATTAAGACCAGACCTTCTATCTCAAGGCCCATTTTTCCATCAGGATCTCAAATCATTAAATTTGAAGGTATGGAGATTGAACGCTTGATCCTCAATCATAGAGGTTTTTCTGACTCAGTGATTAACACTATGTTACAGGCTCGTAAATCCGTCTCTAGAGAGATTTATTATCGAGTTTGGAAGACTTACATCTCTTGGTGTTCTTCTCATAAATTTTCCTGGCATTCTTTCAGAATTCCTAGAATTTTACAATTTCTTCAGGATGGTTTGGATAAAGGTTTGTCTGCAAGTTCTTTGAAGGGACAAATCTCTGCTCTTTCTGTTCTTTTTCACAGAAAGATTGCTAATCTTCCTGATATTCATTGTTTTGTACAGGCTTTGTCTCGTATCAAACCTGTCATTAAGTCGATATCTCCTCCTTGGAGTCTTAATTTGGTTTTGAAAGGTTTGCAGGCTCCTCCGTTTGAGCCTATGCATTCTCTAGACATTAAATTACTTTCCTGGAAAGTATTGTTCCTTTTGGCTATCTCTTCTGCTAGAAGAGTTTCTGAGTTATCTGCTCTTTCTTGTGAATCTCCTTTTCTGATTTTTCATCAGGATAAGGCGGTGTTACGGACTTCTTTTCAATTTTTACCTAAGGTTGTGAATTCTAACAACATTAGTAGAGAAATTGTTGTTCCTTCATTATGTCCTAATCCTAAGAATTCTAAGGAAAGATCGTTACATTATTTGGATGTAGTTAGAGCTTTGAAATACTATATTGAAGCTACTAAAGATTTTAGGAAGACTTCCAGTCTTTTTGTTATCTTTTCTGGTTCCAGGAAAGGTCAGAAGGCTTCCGCCATTTCTTTGGCGTCTTGGTTAAAGTCTTTGATTCATCATGCCTATGTGGAGTCGGGTAAGTCCCCGCCTCAAAGGATTACGGCTCATTCTACTAGGTCAGTTTCTACTTCCTGGGCTTTTAGGAATGAAGCTTCTGTTGATCAGATTTGCAAAGCAGCGACTTGGTCTTCTTTGCATACTTTTACTAAATTCTACCATTTTGATGTGTTTTCTTCTTCTGAAGCAGTTTTTGGTAAAAAAAAAGTACTTCAGGCAGCTGTTTCTGTTTGATTTGTCTGCTTATAATTTCATTTTTTTTCATTATAAGATTAAAACTTTTTGATTTGGGTTGTGGATTGTTTTTTCAGCGGAATTGGCTGTCTTTATTTTATCCCTCCCTCTCTAGTGACTCTTGCGTGGAAGTTCCACATCTTGGGTATCTGCTCTCCCATACGTCACTAGCTCATGGACTCTTGCTAATTACATGAAAGAAAACATAATTTATGTAAGAACTTACCTGATAAATTCATTTCTTTCATATTAGCAAGAGTCCATGAGACCCACCCTTTTTTTGTGGTGGTTATGATTTTTTTTGTATAAAGCACAATTATTCCAATTCCTTATTTTTTGATGCTTTCGCTCCTTTCTTATCACCCCACTTCTTGGCTATTCGTTAAACTGAATTGTGGGTGTGGTGAGGGGTGTATTTATAGGCAATATTAGCAAGAGTCCATGAGACCCACCCTTTTTTTGTGGTGGTTATGATTTTTTTGTATAAAGCACAATTATTCCAATTACTTATTTTTTGATGCTTTCGCTCCTTTCTTATCACCCCACTTCTTGGCTATTGGTTAAACTGAATTGTGGGTGTGGTGAGGGGTGTATTTATAGGCATTTTAAGGTTTGGGAAACTTTGCCCCTCCTGGTAGGAATATATATCCCATACGTCACTAGCTCATGGACTCTTGCTAATATGAAAGAAATTAATTTATCAGGTAAGTTCTTACATAAATTATGTTTTTAACAGGTACCTTGAATTCAATCCTCAGTGTGCGGCGGTGATCGTACAAAGAGGATCTCCCCCTGGATGGCTCCGCGGTCGCCGGTCTTGTTCCACGGTTACCTCCGCTCCGCATTGCCTTGGTCCTGGATTAAGCTAGAAGCAGTCGCCACGCTAGAAGAAGATGTCGCTGCCTCCAAGAAAACTTCACCGCCTGGAAAAGGACCTTCACCGCCAGACTTCAGGAATGGTGAGTACCTATTTGGGGGTTAGACTTGTTTTTTTTTGGGGGGGGGTGGCTTTTATTTTAATATTATGGTTCTTTTTGGCTGTGAAAGAGCTGAATGCCCTTTTTAAGGGCAGTAAAAGAGATGTATGCCCTTTAAAGGGCAATGCCCATACAAATGCCCCGCGTCACATATCGGTATCACATATTCAGTGCAAGGACTTGCGCTGTGAAAATGGATATAAAAAGAGAGAGAGATGCACTCAGCTGAGACAGAACAAAAGCTGGAAAAACTTCAGTGCCTGTTCATTTTTGGGTGCCACTCAGGGTGCATACTCTTTTAGCACACTATGCCCCTTCACAGAAAAAAAATATCCTGTAGCATATCAGTCTGACCCTGCCCAATGACAGTCCAGCACCGAAATACCAGGCAATTCTTCTCTGAACAAGAGAAACAACAACCCCAGACAATCGTTTCGGCCTTCTGTGGGCCTCGTCAGTGAGGTGCAGTCGCATCTCTCTAAGGGCATGTGTGCAAGGAGTCCACGTCTGGTTTCCCCTTTTACTCTTAGGGAGACCCAAGAGCAATTTGCATAAATATAAAAAGACAGAGAGATGCACTCAGCTGAGACAGAACAAAAGCTGGAAAAACTAACGTGCCTGTTCATTTTTGGGTGCCACTCAGGGTGCATACTCTTTTAGCACACTATGCCCCTTCACAGAAAAAAAATATCCTGTAGCATATCAGTCTGACCCTGCCCAATGACAGTCCAGCACCGAAATACCAGACAATTCTTCTCTGAACAAGAGAAACAACAACCCCAGACGATCGTTTTGGCCTTCTGTGGGCCTCGTCAGTGAGGTGCAGTCGCATCTCTCTAAGGGCATGTGTGCAAGAAGTCCACGTCTGGTTTCCCCTTTTACTCTAAGGGAGACCCAAGAGCAAAAGCTGGAAAAACTTCTGTGCCTGTTCATTTTTGGGTGCCACTCAGGGTGCATACTCTTTCTCTTGTAAGGTGTATCCAGTCCACGGATCATCCATTACTTGTGGGATATTCTCCTTCCCAACAGGAAGTTGCAAGAGGATCACCCACAGCAGAGCTGCTATATAGCTCCTCCCCTAACTGCCATATCCAGTCATTCTCTTGCAACTCTCAACAAGCATGTAGTAAGAGAGAAGTGGTGAAAAGTGGTTGTTTTTTTTTCTTCAATCAAAAGTTTGTTATTTTCAAATGGTACCGGAGTTGTACTATTTTGTCCCAGGCAGAAAAAGAAGAAGAATCTGCCTGTGATTTCTATGATCTTAGCAGGTTGTAACTAAGATCCATTGCTGTTCTCACACATAACTGAAGAGAGAGGTAACTTCAGCTGGGGAATGGCGTGCAGGTTATCCTGCTATGAGGTATGTGCAGTTAAAACATTTTCTAGAGATGTAAATGCTAGAAAATGCTGCTGATACCAGATTTATGTAAGGTAAGCCTGAATACAGTGATTTAATAGCAACTGGTATGCTTACTTTCAGAGGTAATACTCTTATAGATTTACAATATAAAACGTTTGCTGGCATGTTTAAACGTTATTATATATACTTTGGTGATAAAACTTTATTGGGGCCTAGTTTTTTTCCACATGGCTGGCTTAAATTTGCCTGAGGCTGTCCACTGTTTTAATATGAGTGGGAGGGGCCTATTTTAGCGCTTTATTGCGCAGTAACTTTTACAGACTGAGACATCCAGCTTCCTCCAGGAGTCCCCTGAATGCTATATGACCTCTCTAAAGGGCTCTTAGGCTGTCCAAAATCGTTTGTTGGGGAAGGTAGGCCCACAGCAAGGCTGTGGCAGTTGTTGTGACTGTTAAAAAAACGTCTATATAGTTTTTTTGATCCGTTTTTTGAACTAAGGGGTTAATCATCCATTTGCAAGTGGGTGCAATGCTCTGTTAGCTTATTATACACACTGTAAAAATTTCGTTTGATTTACTGCTTTTTTTCACTGTTTTTCAAATTCTGACAAAATTTGTTTCTCTTAAAGGCACAGTACCGTTTTTATTTTTTGCTTGTTAACTTGATTTAAAGTGTTTTCCAAGCTTGCTGGTCTCATTGCTAGTCTGTTTAAACATGTCTGACATAGAGGAAACTCCTTGTTCATTATGTTTAGAAGCCATGGTGGAACCCCCTCTTAGAATGTGTACCAAATGTACTGATTTCACTTTAAAGTGACAGTCTACACCAGAATTTTTATTGTTTTAAAAGATAGATAATCCATTTATTACCTATTCCCCAGTTTTGCATAACCAACACAGTTATAATAATATACTTTTAAACTCTGTGATTATCTTGTATCTAAGCCTCTGAAAACTGCCCCTTTTTTCAGTTCTTTTGACAGACTTGCAGTCTAGCCCATCAGTGCCAGCTCCCAGATAACTTCACGTGCACGAGCACAGTGTTATCTATATGAAAAACGGGAACTAACACCCTCTAGTGGTGAAAAACTGTTAAAATGCAATCTGAAAAGAGGTGGACTTCAAGGTCTAAGAAATTAGCATATGAACCTCCTAGGTTAAGCTTTCAACTAAGAATACCAAGAGAACAAAGCAAAATTGGTGATAAAAGTAAATTGGAAAATTGTTTAAAATTACATGCTCTATCTGAATCATGAAAGTTTATTTTGGCCTAGACTGTCCCTTTAAGTAATAAAGATCATATTCTGTCTTTAAAAAATGTATCACCAGAGGAATCTGACGAGGGGGAAGTTATGCCGACTAACTCGCCCCACGTGTCAGACCCTTTGACTCCCGCTCAAGGGACTCACGCTCTAATGGCGCCAAGTACATCTAGTGCCCCCATAGCGTTTACTTTACAAGACATGGCGGCGGTCATGGATAATACACTGTCAGCAGTATTATCCAGACTACCTTGGTTTAGGAGAAAGCGAGATAGCTCTGGAGTTAGAAGAAATACAGAGCATACTGACGCTTTAAGAGCTATGTCTGATAATCCCTCACAATATACAGAAGCTGAGGAAGGAGAGCTTCTTTCTGTGGGTGATGTTTCTGACTCAGGGAAAAAGATTCAACCTGATTCTGATATGTCTACATTTAAGCTTGAACACCTCCGCGTGTTGCTCAGGGAGGTTTTAGCTGCTCTGAATGACTGTGATACAATTGCAGTGCCAGAAAAATTGTGTAGGTTGGACAAATACTATGCAGTGCCGGTGTGCACTGATGTTTTTCCAATACCTAAAAGGTTTACAGAAATTATTACTAAGGAATGGGATAGACCAGGTGTGCCGTTCTCTCCCCCTCCTATTTTTAAGAAAATGTTTCCAATAGATGCCACCACACGGGACTTATGGCAGACAGTCCCTAAGGTGGAGGGAGCAGTTTCTACCCTAGCTAAGCGTACTACTATCCCTGTCGAGGACAGTTGTGCTTTCTCAGATCCAATGGATAAAAAATTAGAGGGTTACCTTAAGAAAATGTTTATTCAACAAGGTTTTATTCTACAGCCCCTTGCATGCATTGCCCCAGTCACTGCTGCTGCGGCTTTCTGGTTTGAGTCTCTGGAAGAGGCTTTACAGGTAGAGACCCCATTGGATGACATACTTGACAAGCTTAGAGCACTTAAGCTAGCCAATTCTTTTGTTTCTGATGCCATTGTTCATTTGACTAAACTAACGGCTAAAATTTCTGGTTTTGCTATTCAAGCGCGCAGGGCGCTATGGCTTAAATCATGGTCAGCTGACGTTACTTCAAAGTCTAAACTGCTGAACATTCCCTTCAAGGGGCAAACCCTATTCGGGCCTGGTCTGAAGGAGATCATTTCTGATATCACTGGAGGAAAAGGTCATGCCCTTCCTCAGGATAGGTCCAAATCAAGGGCCAAACAGACTAATTTTCGTGCCTTTCGAAACTTCAAGGCGAGTGCGGCATCAACTTCCTCTAATGCAAAACAAGAGGGAACTTTTGCCCAGTCCAAGTCGGTCTGGAGATCTAACCAGTCCTGGAACAAAGGTAAGCAGGCCAAAAAGCCTGCTGCTGCCCCTAAGACAGCATGAAGTATCAGCCCCCTAACCGGTAACGGATCTAGTAGGGGGCAGACTTTCGCTCTTCGCCCAGGCTTGGGCAAGAGATGTCCAGGATCCCTGGGCGTTGGAAATTATATCCCAGGGATATCTTTTGGACTTCAGAGCTTCTCCTCCAAAAGGGAGATTTCACCTTTCACAATGATCTGCAAACCAGATAAAGAGAGAGGCATTCTTACACTGTGTTCAAGACCTCCTAGTTATGGGAGTGATCCATCCAGTTCCAAAGGAGGAACAAGGACAGGGATTTTTCCCAAAAAAGAGGGAACCTTCAGACCAATTTTAGATCTCAAGATCTTAAACAAATTCCTCAGAGTCCCATCATTCAAGATGGAGACTATTCGTACCATCCTACCTATGATCCAGGAGGGTCAATACATGACTACAGTGGATATCAAGGATGCTTATCTTCACATTCCCATACACAAAGATCATCATCGGTTTCTCAGGTTTGCCTTCCTGAACAGGCATTACCAGTTTGTAGCTCTTCCTTTTGGGTTAGCTACAGCCCCAAGAATCTTTACGAAGGTTCTGGGGTCACTTCTGGCGGTCCTAAGACCGCGGGGCATAGCAGTAGCCCCTTATCTAGACGACATTCTGATACAGGCGTCAAATTTCCAAATTGCCAAGTCTCATACGGACATAGTTCTGGCATTTCTGAGGTTGCATGGGTGGAAAGTGAACGAAGAAAAGAGTTCTCTATCCCCTCTCACAAGAGTCTCCTTTCTGGGAACTCTAATAGATTCTGTAGAAATGAGGATTTACCTCACAGAGCCCAGGTTATCAAAACTTCTAAATTCCTGCCGTGTTGTTGGTAGCGGCAATGGACATAGTGCCGTTTGCACGCCTACATCTCAGACCGCTGCAACTATCCATGCTCAGTCAGTGGAATGGGGATTACACAGATTTGTCCCCCTGTGTTTCCACCGTTTCCTCTGCTCCCTCGTCTGATTGCCAAAATAAAGCAGGAGAGAGCATCAGTGATCTTGATAGCGCCTGCGTGGCCACGCAGGACTTGGTGTGCTGATCTGGTGGACATGTCATCCTTTCCACCATGGACTCTGCCGCTGAGACAGGACCTTCTACTTCAAGGTCTTTTCAACCATCCAAATCTAATTTCTCTGAGGCTGACTGCCTGGAGATTGAACGCTTGATTTTATCAAAGCGTGGTTTCTCAGAGGCAGTCATTGATACCTTAATTCAGGCACGAAAGCCTGTCACCAGGAAAATCTATCATAAGATATGGCGTAAATATCTTTATTGGTATGAATCTAAGGGCTACTCATGGAGTAAGGTCAGGATTCCCAGGATATTATCTTTTCTCCAAGAAGGATTGGAGAAAGGATTGTCAGCTAGTTCCTTAAAGGGACAGATTTCTACTCTGTCTATTCTTTTGCACAAGCGTCTGGCGGATGTTCCAGACGTTCAGGCATTTTGTCAGGCTTTAGTTAGAATCAAGCCTGTGTTTAAACCTGTTGCTCCACCTTGTTGCTTAAATTTGGTTCTTAAAGTTCTTCAGGGGGTTCCGTTTGAACCTCTTCATTCCATAGATATCAAACTTTTATCTTGGAAAGTTCTTTTTTTTGGTGGCTATTTCCTCGGCTCGTAGAGTTCCGAGTTATCTGCCTTACAATGTGATTCTCCTTATCTGATCTTCCATGCAGATAAGGTAGTTCTGTGTACCAAACCTGGGTTTTTACCTAAGGTGGTATCTAATAAAAATATCAATCAGGAGATTGTTGTTCCATCATTGTGTCCTAATCCTTCTTCAAAGAAGGAACGTCTAGTACACAATCTTGACGTGGTTCGTGCTTTAAAGTATTATTTACAAGCTACTAACGATTTTAGTCAAACATCTGCTTTGTTTGTTGTCTACTCTGGACAGAGGAGAGGCCAAAAGGCTTCGGCAACTTCTCTTTCTTTTTGGCTAAGTAGTTTAATACGCTTAGCTTATGAGACTGCTGGCCAGCAGCCTCCTGAAAGGATTACAGCTCATTCTACTAGAGCTGTGGCTTCCACATGGGCCTTTAAAAATGAGGCTTCTGTTGAACAGATTTGCAAGGCGGCGACTTGGTCTTCGCTTCATACCTTTTCAAAATTCTATAAATTTGATACTTTTGCTTCTTCGGAGGCTATTTTTGGGAGAAAGGTTTTACAGGCAGTGGTACCTTCCGTTTAAGTACCTGCCTTGTCCCTCCCTTCATCCGTGTACTTTAGCTTTGGTATTGGTATCCCACAAGTAATGGATGATCCGTGGACTGGATACACCTTACAAGAGAAAACATAATTTATGCTTACCTGATAAATTTATTTCTCTTGTGGTGTATCCAGTCCACGGCCCGCCCTGTCATTTTAAGGCAGGTATTTTTTTTTTATTTTAAACTACAGTCACCACTGCACCCTATGGTTTCTCCTTTCTCTGCTTGTCTTCGGTCGAATGACTGGATATGGCAGTTAGAGGAGGAACTATATAGCAGCTCTGCTGTGGGTGATCCTCTTGCAACTTCCTGTTGGGAAGGAGAATATCCCACAAGTAATGGATGATCCGTGGACTGGATACGTCACAAGAAAAATAAATTTATCAGGTAAGCATAAATTATGTTTTTAGCACACTATGCCCCTTCACAGAAAAAAAATATCCTGTAGCATATCAGTCTGACCCTGCCCAATTACAGTCCAGCACCGAAATACCAGGCAATTTCATTCATTTTTTCATTCATTTTTTTTCTTTTAGTTGAATTTGGAATTTGTACTATTTCTCCAATATGTAAGGGAAACCACAGCTAATTTAGGCTTAAATTCCCCAGTTCAAGAAGAAATATTCTTTATGTCCTTCTGTTTTTTCTTTTCTTGATCATGTTCTCTTGATATGTAACTCAGACAAATGAACAAGTTGAAGAAAGTCCAGATGTTCTGGTATTTATTTGAAGCAACATGACATTTTTCTTCTGCAAAACAAGTTTATTTTTCCTTGTCATTCCAAGCACTATCCTCATAAAAAATTTCAATAAAGTTTTAATTTCCATGGCAATTTAGGTAATCACTCTAAGGTTTTCTTGTTTCTTCTAAAGTAAATATCTACGGCTCTGGGAACACAAACTTCAGCTCTTCATCCACAATCCTGCAAAATCCTGTATCCTAATTAGTGTATTTGTTCATTCCTAGGTACAATTTTCCATTTTATCTTGTCAGGTTGATATAACTTAAAGAACTAATAAATTAAGAAGACTCAATTCAATGTAAAACACTTAGCATGAGTTTCAAATGAGTAGAAGACTTTTTCTAACAAATTTCAAAGTTATATTTCTCTTGTAAGGTGTATCCAGTCCACGGATCATCCATTACTTGTGGGATATTCTCATTCCCAACAGGAAGTTGCAAGAGGACACCCACAGCAGAGCTGTCTATATAGCTCCTCCCCTCACTGCCATATCCAGTCATTCTCTTGCAACTCTCAACAAGCATGGAGGTAGTAAGAGATAAGTGGTGAAATGTAGCTGTTATTTTGCTTCAATCAAGAGTTTATTATTTTTAAATAGTACCGGAGTTGTGCTATTTTGTTCCAGGCAGGAAAAAAGAAGATTCTGCCTGTGATTTCTATGATCTTAGCAGGTTGTAACTAAGATCCATTGCTGTTCTCACACATGTCTGAAGAGAGAGATAACTTCAGCGGGGGAATGGCGTGCAGGTTATCCTGCTATGAGGTATGTGCAGTTAATATTTTTCTAGAAGATGTGAAGGCTAGAAAATGCTGCTGATACCAAATTTATGTAAGGTAAGCCTGAATACAGTGATTTAATAGCGACTTGTATCATGCTTACTTTCTGAGGTAATACTCTTTTATATTTACAATATAAAATGTTTGCTGGCATGTTTAAAAGTTTTTATATATACTTTGGTGATAAAACTTTATTGGGGCCTAGTTTTTTTCCACATGGCTGGCTTAAATTTGCCTAGAAACAGTTTCCTGAGGCTTTCCACTGTGTTACTATGAGTGGGAGGGGCCTAGTTTAGTGCTTTTTTGTGCATTAACTATTACAGACTGAGACATCCAGGAGTTCCCTGAATGCTACAGGACATCTCTAAAGGGCTTTTAGGCTTCCAAAATCGTTTGTTGGGGAAGGTAGGCCCACAGCAAGTCTGTGGCAGTTTGGTGTGACTGTTAAAAAACTTCTATATCGTTTTTTTGATCCGGTTTTTGAACTAAGGGGTTAATCACCCATTTGCAAGTGGGTGCAATGCTCTGTTAGATTATTATACACACTGTAAAAATTTTGTTTGATTTACTGCCTTTTTTCACTGTTTTTCAAATTCTGACAAAAATTTTTCCTCTTAAAGGCACAGTACCGTTTTTTATATTTGCTTGTTAACTTGATTTAAAGTGTTTTCCAAGCTTGCTAGTCTCATTGCTAGTCTGTATAAACATGTCTGACATAGAGGAAACTCCTTGTTCATTATGTTTAAAAGCCATGGTGGAACCCCCTCTTAGAATGTGTACCAAATGTACTGATTTCACTTTAAGTAATAAAGATCATATTCTGTCTTTAAAAAAATTATCACCAGAGGAATCTGACGAGGGGGAAGTTATGCCGACTAACTCTCCCCATGTGTCAGATCCTTTGACTCCCGCTCAAGGGACTCACGCTTAAATTGCACCAAGTACATCCAGGGCGCCCATAGCGTTTACTTTACAAGACATGGCGGCAGTCATGGATAATACACTGTCAGCGGTATTAGCCAGACTACCTGTATTTAGAGGAAAGCGAGATAGCTCTGGAGTTAGACGAAATACAGAGCATACTGACGCTTTAAGAACTATGTCTGATACTGCCTCACAATATGCAGAAGCTGAAGAAGGAGAGCTTCTTTCTGTGGGTGATATTTCTGACTCAGGGAAGATGATGCAACCTGATTCTGATATTTCTACATTTAATTTTAAGCTTGAACACCTCCGCGTGTTACTCAGGGAGGTTTTAGCTGCTCTGAATGACTGTGATACAATTGCAGTGCCAGAGAAATTGTGTAGACTGGATAAATACTATGCAGTGCCGGTGTGTACTGATGTTTTTCCAATACCTAAAAGGTTTACAGAAATTATTACTAAGGAATGGGATAGACCAGGTGTGCCGTTCTCTCCCCCTCCTGTTTTTAGAGAAATGTTTCCAATAGACGCCACCACACGGGACAGTTCCTAAGGTGGAGGGAGCAGTTTCTACTCTAGCAAAGCGTACTACTATCCCTGTCGAGGACAGTTGTGCTTTCTTAGATCCAATGGATAAAAAGTTAGAGGGTTACCTTAAGAAAATGTTTATTCAACAAGATTTTATCCTACAGCCTCTTGCATGCATTGCGCCTGTCACTGCTGCTGTGGCGTTCTGGTTTGAGTCTCTGGAAGAGGCTTTACAGGTAGCGACTCCATTGGATGAAATACTTGACAAGCTTTGAGCACTTAAGCTAGACAATTCTTTTGTTTCTGATGTCATTGTTCATTTGACTAAACTAACGGCTAAGAATTCTGGTTTTGCTATCCAGGCGCGCAGAGCACTATGGCTTAAATCATGGTCAGCTGACGTTACTTCAAAATCGAAGCTGCTTAACATTCCCTTCAAGGGGCACACCCTATTCGGGCCTGGTTGGAAGGAGATTATTGCTGATATCACTGGAGGAAAAGGTCATGCCCTTCCTCAGGATAGGTCCAAACCAAGGGCCAAACACTCTAATTTTCGTGCCTTTCGAAACTTCAAGGCAAGTACGGCATCAACTTCCTCTAATGCAAAACAAGAGGGAACTTTTGCTCAGTCCAAGACGGTCTGGAGACCTAACCAGACCTGGAACAAGGGTAAGCAGGCCAAAAAGCCTGCTGCTGCCTCTAAGACAGCATGAAGGAACGGCCCCCTATCCGGTAACGGATCTAGTAGGGGGCAGACTTTCACTCTTCGCCCAGGCGTGGGCAAGAGATGTCCAGGATCCCTGGGCGTTGGAAATTATATCCCAGGGATATCTTCTGGACTTCAAGGCTTCCCCCCCAAAAGGGAGATTTTACCTTTTACAATTATCTGCAAACCAGATAAAGAGAGAGGCATTCTTACACTGTGTACAAGACCTCCTAGTTATGGGAGTGATCCATCCAGTCCCAAAGGAGGAACAGGAACAGGGATTTTACTCAAATCTGTTTGTGGTTCCCAAAAAAGAGGGAACCTTCAAACCAATTTTGGATCTAAAGATCTTAAACAAATTCCTCAGAGTTCCATCATTCAAGATGGAGACTATTCGTACCATCCTACCTATGATCCAGGAGGGTCAATACATGACTACAGTGGATTTAAAGGATGCTTATCTGCACATTCCGATACACAAAGATCATCATCGGTTTCTCAGGTTTGCCTTCCTAGACAGGCACTACCAGTTTGTAGCTCTTCCCTTTGGGTTAGCTACAGCCCCAATAATTTTTACGAAGGTTCTGGGGTCGCTTCTGGCGGTCCTAAGGCCACGGGGCATAGCAGTGGCCCCTTATTTAGACGACATCCTGATTCAGACGTCAAACTTCCAAATTGCCAAGTCTCATACGGACATAGTGTTGGCATTTCTGAGGTCGCATGGGTGGAAGGTGAACGAGAAAAAGAGTTCTCTATCCCCCCTCACAAGAGTTTCCTTCCTAGGGACTCTGATAGATTCTGTAGAAATGAAAATTTACCTGACGGAGTCCAGGTTATCAAAACTTCTAAATTCCTGCCGTGTTCTTTATTCCATTCCTCGCCCTTCGGTGGCTCAGTGCATGGAAGTAATCGGCTTAATGGTAGTGGCAATGGACATAGTGCCGTTTGCACGCCTACATCTCAGACCGCTGCAACTATGCATGCTCAGTCAGTGGAATGGGGATTACACAGATTTGTCCCCTTTACTGAATCTGGACCAAGAGACCAGGGATTCTCTTCTCTGGTGGCTATCTCGGGTCCATCTGTCCAAAGGTATGACCTTTCGCAGGCCAGATTGGACAATTGTAACCACAGATGCCAGCCTTCTAGGTTGGGGTGCAGTCTAGAACTCCCTGAAGGCTCAGGGATCGTGGACTCGGGAGGAGTCACTCCTTCCAATAAACATTCTGGAACTAAGAGCGATATTCAATGCTCTTCAGGTTTGGCCTCATCTAGCGACAATGAGGTTCATCAGATTTCAGTAGGATAACATCGCGACTGTGGCTTACATCAACCATCAAGGGGGAACAAGGAGTTCCCTAGCGATGTTAGAAGTCTCAAAGATAATTCGCTGGGCAGAGATTCACTCTTGCCACCTATCAGCTATCCATATCCCAGGTGTAGAGAACTGGGAGGCGGATTTTCTAAGTCAACAGACTTTTCATCCGGGGGAGTGGGAACTCCATCCGGAGATGTTTGCACAATTGGTTCTTCGTTGGGGCGAACCAGAACTGGATCTCATGGCGTCTTGCCAGAACGCCAAGCTTCCTTGTTACGGATCCGGGTCCAGGGACCCCAAGGCAACGCTGATAGATGCTCTAGCAGTGCCTTGGTCCTTCAACCTGGCTTATGTGTTTCCACCGTTTCCTCTGCTCCCTCGTCTGATTGCCAAAATCAAGCAGGAGAGAGCATCGGTGATCTTGATAGCGCCTGCGTGGCCACGTAGGACTTGGTATGCAGATCTGGTGGACATGTTATCCTTTCCACCATGGACTGCCGCTGAGACAGGACCTTCTACTTTGAGGTCCTTTCAACCATCCAAATCTAATTTCTCTGAGGCTGACTGCCTGGAGATTGAACGCTTGATTTCTCCTACATAGGTATGTCCGGTCCATGGCTTCATCCTTACTTGTGGGAAATATTCTCTTCCCTAACAGGAAATGGCAAAGAGGCACACAGCAAAAGCTGTCCATATAGCCCCTCCTCTGGCTCCGCCCCCAGTCATTCTCTTTGCCGCTCTGAACAAGTAGCATCTCCACGGGGATGGTAAAGAGTTTGTGGTGTTTAGCTGTAGTTTTTATTTCTTCTATCAAGAGTTTGTTATTTTAAAATAGTGCCGGTTTGTACTATTTACTCTACAACAGAAAGTGATGAAGATTTCTGTTAAAGAGGAGTATGATTTTAGCCCAAGTAACTAGAATCCATTGCTGTTACCACGCAGGACTGTTGAAACCAGAGAACTTCAGTTGGGGGTAACAGTTTGCAGACTCATCTGCTTCAGGTATGACCAGTCTCTTTCCTAACAACAC
Source organism: Bombina bombina (assembly GCF_027579735.1). Lineage (NCBI taxonomy): Eukaryota > Metazoa > Chordata > Amphibia > Anura > Bombinatoridae > Bombina > Bombina bombina. Next base: position 866,742,760 of record NC_069502.1, on the reverse strand, counting down.
ATGGTAATGCTAGAAGACTGTCATTTTTTTTCCCTCAGGGGACCGGTAAGCCATTTTCTTAAGACTGAGTAACAGATTACAGGCTTACATATTGGGCTCTATGCTGGTTGACACTGTTGTGGGCTAAATCGATTGACTTATATCATATTTTTATGGCATTTGAAGTGTTTTATGAACTTAGAAACACTTTTGGGAACGTTATAATTATACCTGGCATTGGTTTAGACGCCTAATCTAGTCAGGAAGGCCCCTTCACTCTGGTATGCAGAGGGAGGAGGCCTCATTTTCGCGCCTCAGTTGCGCAGTTATTTCCATAGGCAGTTCATGCAGCTTCATGTGAGAGGGTCCTGTGGCTAAGAAAGAGACTCCGGAAGGCTTATTATCTGTGGTGAATAACCCCTAAGGAAGGTAAAAGCCGCAGCAAAGTCTGTGGCAGGGACTGTAGTGTGTAAAACCGGTTAAATTGAACAATTAGCTCCGGTTTGCTTATTTAAGGGTCTAGAGACTTCATATTTGGTGTGCAATACTTTCAAAGCATTAAGACACTGGGGTATAAATTTTATAAAGATCGGATATTGCCTTCATAGTTTTTTGAACATTCAGAAATAAAGTGTGTCCTTTTTATTATTTAAAGAGACAGTAACGGTTTTGTTTAAAATCGTCTTTATTGCATTAATAGTCTGCCTAAATCTGCCTAACATGTCTGTGCCATCAGATAGCTTATGTTCTGTGTGTATGGAGGCCAAGGTGGTCCCCCCTTTAAATGTATGTGATAATTGTGCCATGGCGTCCAAACAAAGTAAGGACAGTACTGTCACATTTAATAAAATTGCCCAAGATGATTCTTCTAATGAAGGTAGTGGGGATAGTTCTTCATCCTCTCCTTCTGTGTCAACACCAGTTTTGCCCGCGCAGGCGACACCTAGTACATCTAGCGCGCCAATGCTTGTTACTATGCAGCAATTAACAGCAGTAATGGATAATTCTATAGCAAATCTGTTATCCAAACTGCCAGCATTTCAGAGAAAGCGTGATTGCTCAGTTTTAAATACAGAGGATGAGCAAGTAGGCGCTGATGATAATTTATCTGTTTTACCCTCAAATCAATCTGAGTTGGCAATGAGGGAGGGACTGTCTGAGGGAGAAATTTCTGACTCAGGTAAAATTTCTCAACAGACAGAACCTGATATTGTGGCATTTAAATTTAAGCTAGAACATCTCCGCGCCCTGCTTAAGGAGGTACTAGCTACTCTTGATGATTGTGATTCTTTGGTAATTCCAGAGAAGTTGTGCAAATTGGACAAATTCTTAGAGATCCCAGTGCACGATGATGCCTTTCCAATACCCAAGAGGGTAGCGGACATAGTGAATAAGGAGTGGGAGAAGCCGGGTATACCTTTTGTTCCACCTCCTATATTTAAGAAAATGTTCCCCATTGTAGACCCCAGAAGGGACACATGGCAGACGGTCCCTAAGGTAGAGGGGGCAGTTTCAACATTAGCAAAGCGCACAACTATTCCTATAGAGGACAGTTGCGCTTTCAAAGATCCTATGGATAAAAAATTGGAAGGATTGCTTAAAAAGATTTTTGTTCAGCAAGGTTTCCTTCTTCAACCAATTTCGTGCATTATTACTGTCACCTCAGCGGCGTCTTTCTGATTCGAGGAAGTTCGCTCCAGAAGGATATGATGAAGTCATGGACAGAATTCACGCACTTAAGTTGGCTAATTCCTTTATATTGGATGCCGCTTTTCAAATAACGAAATTAGCGGCGAAAAACTCAGGTTTTGCTGTAGTGGCGCGCAGGGCGCTTTGGCTAAAATCCTGGTCGGCAGATGTGTCGTCCAAGACTAAATTGCTTAATATTCCTTTCAAAGGTAAGACCCTTTTTGGGCCAGAATTGAAGGAGATTATTTCAGACATCACTGGGGGAAAGGGCCATGCCCTCCCACAGGATAGGCCTTTCAAGGCTAAGAACAAGTCTAATTTTCGTTCCTTTCGCAATTTCAGGAACGGACCGGCTTCTAACTCTGCAGCCTCTAGACAAGAGGGTAACGCTGCCCAGCCCAAACCTGCATGGAAACCTGTGCAAGGCTGGAACAAGGGTAAACAGGCCAAGAAGCCTACTGCTGCTACCAAGACAGCATGAAGGAGTAGCCCCCGATCCAGGACTGGATCTAGTAGGGGGCAGATTATCTCTCTTTGCTCAGGCTTGGGCAAGAGATGTTCCGGACCCCTGGTCACTAGAAATAGTCTCCCAGGGGTATCTTCTAGAGTTCAAGGAACTTCCGCCAAGGGGAAGGTTCCACATGTCTCGCTTATCTTCAGACCAGATAAAGAAACAGGCATTCTTACATTGCGTAGGAGACCTATTGAAGATGGGAGTGATAAACCCAGTTCCAACAGTGGAACAAGGTCTAGGTTTTTACTCGAACCTGTTTGTAGTTCCCAAAAAAGAGGGAACTTTCAGGCCAATTCTGGATTTAAAGATTCTAAACAAATTCCTCAGAGTTCCATCTTTCAAAATGGAAACCATTCGGACTATTTTGCCAACAATCTAGGAGGGTCAATATTTGACTACCGTGGACTTAAAGGATGCGTATCTACATATCCCTATCCACAAAACTCATCATCAGTTCCTAAGGTTCGCCTTTCTGGACAAACATTACCAGTTCGTGGCTCTTCCATTCGGTTTAGCCACCGCTCCCAGAATTTTCACAAAGGTGCTAGGGTCCCTTCTAGCGGTCCTAAGGCCGAGGGGCATTGCGGTAGCACCTTACCTAGACGACATTCTAATCCAAGCGTCGTCTCTTTCCAAAGCAAGGGCTCATACAGACATTGTTTTAGCCTTTCTCAGATCTCACGGGTGGAAGGTGAACATAGAAAAAAGTTCTTTGTCCCCGTCCACAAGGGTTCCTTTTCTGGGAACAATAATAGATTCTGTGAAAATGAAGATTTTTCTGACAGAGGTCAGAAAGTTAAAGCTTCTAAACGCTTGTCGAGTTCTTCATTCTATTCCTCAACCTTCCATAGCTCAGTGCATGGAAGTAATAGGACTAATGGTCGCAGCAATGGACGTGGTTCCTTTTGCTCGAATTCATTTAAGACCATTGCAACTGTGCATGCTCAAACAGTGGAATGGGGATTATGCAGACCTGTCTCCCCAAATTCAAGTAGATCAGGTAACCAGGGACTCACTCCTCTGGTGGTTGACTCAGGATCACCTGTCTCAGGGAATGAGTTTCCGCAGACCGGAGTGGGTCATTGTCACGACTGACGCCAGCCTCTTGGGCTGGGGCGCGTTCTGGGACTCTCTGAAAGCTCAGGGTCTATGGTCTCAGGAAGAGTCTCTTCTCCCGATAAACATTTTGGAACTAAGAGCGATATTCAACGTGCTCCTGGCTTGGCCTCAACTAGCGAAGGCCAGGTTCATAAAGTTTCAGTCGGACAACATGACGACTGTAGCGTACATCAATCATCAGGGGGGAACAAAGAGTTCCTTAGCGATGAGAGAGGTATCCAAGATCATCAATTGGGCGGAGGATCACTCCTGCCATCTATCTGCAATTCACATCCCAGGAGTAGACAACTGGGAGGCGGATTATCTGAGTCGTCAGACTTTCCATCCGGGGGAGTGGGAACTTCACAGACATGGATCTGATGGCGTCTCGTCAGAACTCCAAGGTTCCTCGCTACGGTTCCAGATCCAGGGATCCCAAGGCGGCACTAGTGGATGCATTGGTGGCGCCCTGGTCGTTCAATCTGGCTTATGTGTTTCCACCGTTCCCTCTCCTTCCCAGGCTTGTAGCCAGGATCAAACAGGAGAAGGCCTCAGTGATTCTAATAGCTCCTGCATGGCCACGCAGGACTTGGTATGCAGACCTGGTGAATATGTCATCGGTTCCTCCATGGAAGCTACCTTAGAGGCAGGATCTTCTAATACAAGGTCCATTCAGACATCCAAATCTAGTCTCTCTGCAACTGACTGCTTGGAAATTGAACGCTTTATTTTATCTAAGCGAGGGTTTTCAGATTCGGTTATAGATACTCTGGTCCAAGCCAGAAAACCGGTGACTAGGAAAATTTACCATAAGATATGGCTAAAGTATATCCGTTGGTGCGATTCCAAAGGATTTTCTTGGAGTAAAATCAAAATTCCTAGAATACTTTCCTTTCTCCAAGAGGGTTTGGATAAAGGTTTGTCAGCTAGCTCTTTAAAAGGACAGATATCTGCTCTGTCTGTTTTGTTGCATAAACGACTGGCAGCCGTGCCAGATGTACAGGCGTTAGTCAGAATCAAGCCTGTCTACAGACCTATGACTCCTCCATGGAGTCTAAACTTAGTTCTTTCAGTTCTTCAAGGGGTTCCGTTTGAACCCTTACATTCCATAGATATTAAGTTATTATCTTGGTAAGTTCTGTTTTTGGTTGCTATTTCTTCTGCTAGAAGAGTTTCTGAATTGTCTGCTTTGCAGTGTACTTCACCCTATCTGGTGTTCCATTCAGATAAGGTAGTTTTACGTACCAAGCCTGGTTTTCTTCCAAAAGTGGTTTCCAACAGGAATATTAACCAGGAAATAGTTGTTCTTTCCCTGTGTCCGAATCCAGTTTCAAGGAAGGAACGTTTGTTACACAACCTAGATGTGGTCCGTGCCTTAAAATTCTATTTAGAGGCAACTAAGGATTTCAGACAGACTTCATCCTTGTTTGTCGTTTATTCCGGTAAGAGGAGAGGGCAGAAAGCTACTGCTACCTCTCTTTCCTTTTGGCTGAAAAGCATCATCCGATTGGCTTATGAGACTGCCGGACGGCAGCCTCCTGAACAAATTACAGCTCACTCTACTAGGGTTGTGGCTTCCACATGGGCCTTCAAGAACGAGGCTTCTGTTGATTAGATCTGTAAGGCAGCGACTTGGTCTTCACTGCACACTTTTACAAAATTTTACAAATTCGATACTTTTGCTTCTTCGGAGGCTGTTTTTGGGAGAAAGGTTTTGCAAGCCGTGGTGCCTTCCGTTTAGGTTGCCTGACTTGTTCCCTCCCTTCATCCGTGTCCTAAAGCTTTGGTATTGGTTCCCACAAGTAAGGATGAAGCCGTGGAGCGGATACACCTATGTAGGAGAAAACAGAATTTATATCTTACCTGATAAATTCGTTTCTCCTACGGTGTGTCCGGTCCACGGCCCGCCCTGGCTTTTCTTGTCAGGCTTAAAAAATTTTATACACTACAGTCACCACGGCACCCTATGGTTTCTCCTTTTTCTCCTAACCGTCGGTCGAATGACTGGGGGGCGGAGCCAGAGGAGGGGCTATATGGACAGCTTTTGCTGTGTGCCTCTTTGCCATTTCCTGTTAGGGAAGAGAATATTTCCCACAAGTAAGGATGAAGCCGTGGACCGGACACACCGTAGGAGAAAGGAATTTATCAGGTAAGATATAAATTCTGTTTTTATTAAAGCCTGGTTTCTCCGAGTCAGTCATTGATACCTTAATTCAGACACGGAAGCCTGTCACCAGGAAAATCTATCATAAAATATGGCGTAAATATCTTTATTGGTGTGAATCTAAGGGCTACTCATGGAGTAAGGTCAGGATTCCCAGGATATTATCTTTTCTCCAAGAAGGATTGGAGAAAGGATTGTCAGCTAGTTCCTTAAAGGGACAGATTTCTGCGCTATCTATTCTTTTGCACAAGCGTCTGGCGGATGTCCCAGACGTTCAGGCATTTTGTCAGGCTTTAGTTAGAATCAAGCCTGTGTTTAAACCTGTTGCTCCACCTTGGAGTTTAAATTTGGTTCTTACAATGTGATTCTCCTTATCTGATCTTCCATGCAGATAAGGTAGTTCTGCGTACCAAACCTGGGTTTTTACCTAAGGTGGTATCTAATAAGAATATCAAGCAAGAGATTGTTGTTCCGTCTTTGTGTCCTAATCCTTCTTCAAAGAAGGAGCGTCTATTACACAATCTGGACGTGGTTCGTGCTTTAAAGTTTTTCTTACAAGGTACTAAAGATTTTTGTCAAACATCTGCTTTGTTTGTTGTCTACTCTGGACAGAGGAGAGGTCAAAAGGCTTCGGCAACCTCTCTTTCTTTTTGGCTAAGAAGCATAATCCGCTTAGCCTATGAGACTGCTGGCCAGCAGCCTCCAAAAAGGATTACAGCTCATTCTACTAGAGCTGTGGCTTCCACATGGGCCTTTAAAAATTAGGCTTCTGTTGAACAGATTTGCAAGGCGGCGACTTGGTCTTCGCATCATACTTTTTCAAAATTCTACAAATTTGATACTTTTGCTTCTTCGGAGGCTATTTTTGGGAGAAAGGTTTTACAGGCAGTGGTACCTGCCTTGTCCCTCCCTTCATCCGTGTACTTTAGCTTTGGTATTGGTATCCCACAAGTAATGGATGAGTTATATTTATATATATTCACATATATACTGTGAATTCTTGGAACATGCTCAGTTTGTGACTGTTTTAAAAGTGCTCGCCCGAACAGGGACTTGAACCCTGGACCCTCAGATTAAAAGTCTGATGCTCTACCGACTGAGCTACCTGGGCTTCGAAAGTTCCTGTAAGGATATAGTTGTGTGAGCTTTATAAAGACGGATGGTTTATGGGAATTGCAAATAGCTGCTGTGTGTTAATTTTCCTTGTTTCATTCATTTTTTTTCTTTTAGTTGAATTTGGAATTTATACTATTTCTCCAATATGTAAGGAAAACCACAGCTAATTTAGGCTTAAATTCCCCAGTTCAAGAAGAGTTTCAAATGAGTAGAAGACTTTTTCTAACAAATTTCAAAGTTATATTTATATATGTACTGTGAATTCTTGGAACATGCTCAGTTTGTGACTGTTTTAAAAGTGCTCGCCCGAACAGGGACTTGAACCCTGGACCCTCAGATTAAAAGTCTGATGCTCTATCGACTGAGCTATCCGGGCTTCGAAAGTTCCTGTAAGGATATAGTTGTGTGAGCTTTATAAAGACGGATGGTTTATGGGAATTGCAAATAGCTGCTGTGTGTTAATTTTCCTTGTTTCATTCATTTTTTTTTCTTTTAGTTGAATTTGGAATTTATACTATTTCTCCAATATGTAAGGGAAACCACAGCTAATTTAGGCTTAAATTCCCCAGTTGAAGAAGAAATATTCTTTATGTCCTTCTGTTTTTCCTTTTTTTGATCATGTTCTCTTGATATGTAACTCAGAGGAATGAACAAGTTGAAGAAAGTCCAGATGTTCTGGTATTTATTTGAAGCAACATGACATTTTTCTTCTGCAAAACAAGTTTATTTTTCCTTGTCATTCCAAGCACTAGCTTGATATAACTTAAAGAACTAATAAATTCAGAAGACTTGCATAACCAACAACTGCATAATAAAGACAATATAAAACACTTAGCATGAATTTCAAATGAGTAGAAGACTTTTTCTAACAAATTTCAAAGTTATATTTATATATATTCACATATATACTGTGAATTCATGGAACATGATCGGTTTGTGACTGTTTTAAAAGTGCACGCCCGAACAGGGACTTGAACCCTGGACCCTCAGATTAAAAGTCTGATGCTCTACCGACTGAGCTATCCGGGCTTCGAAAGGTCCTGTAAGGATATAGTTGTGTGAGCTTTATAAAGACGGATGGTTTATGGGAATTGCAAATAGCTGATGTGTGTTAATTTTCCTTGTTTCATTCATTTTTTTTCTTTTAGTTGAATTTGGAATTTATACTATTTCTCCAATATGTAAGGAAAACCACAGCTAATTTAGGCTTAAATTCACCAGTTCAAGAAGAGTTTCAAATGAGAAGAAGACTTTTTCTAACAAATTTCAAAGTTATATTTATATATGTACTGTGAATTCTTGGAACATGCTCAGTTTGTGACTGTTTTAAAAGTGCTCGCCCGAACAGGGACTTGAACCCTCAGATTAAAAGTCTGATGCTCTACCGACTGAGCTATCCGGGCTTCGAAAGTTCCTGTAAGGATATAGTTGTGTGAGCTTTATAAAGACGGATGGTTTATGGGAATTGCAAATAGCTGCTGTGTGTTAATTTTCCTTGTTTCATTCATTTTTTTTTCTTTTAGTTGAATTTGGAATTTATACTATTTCTCCAATATGTAAGGGAAACCACAGCTAATTTAGGCTTAAATTCCCCAGTTCAAGAAGAAATATTCTTTACGTCCTTCTGTTTTTCCTTTTTTTGATCATGTTCTCTTGATATGTAACTCAGAGGTATGAACAAGTTGAAGAAAGTCCAGATGTTCTGGTATTTATTTGAAGCAACATGACATTTTTCTTCTGCAAAACAAGTTTACTTTTCCTTGTCATTCCAAGCACTAGCTTGATATAACTTAAAGAACTAATAAATTCAGAAGACTTGCATAACCAACAACTGCATAATAAAAAGACAATGTAAAACACTTAGCATGAGTTTCAAATGAGTAGAAGACTTTTTCTAACACATTTCAAAGTTATATTTATATATATTCACATATATACTGTGAATTCTTGGAACATGCTCAGTTTGTGACTGTTTTAAAAGTGCTCGCCCGAACAGGGACTTGAATCCACAGATTAAAAGTCTGATGCTCTACCGACTGAGCTATCCGGGCTTCGAAAGTTCCTGTAAGGATATAGTTGTGTGAGCTTTATAAAGATGGATGGCTTATGGGAATTGCAAATAGCTGCTGTGTGTTAATTTTCCTTGTTTCATTCATTTTTTTTTCTTTTAGTTGAATTTGGAATTTGTACAATTTCTCCAATATGTAAGGGAAATCACAGCTAATTTAGGCTTAAATTCCCCAGTTGAAGAAGAAATATTCTTTATGTCCTTCTGTTTTTCCTTTTTTTGATCATGTTCTCTTGATATGTAACTCAGAGGAATGAACAAGTTGAAGAAAGTCCAGATGTTCTGGTATTTATTTGAAGCAACATGACATTTTTCTTCTGCAAAACAAGTTTACTTTTCCTTGTCATTCCTAGCACTAGCTTGATATAACTTAAAGAACTAATAAATTCAGAAGACTTGCATAACCAACAACTGCATAATAAAAAGACAATGTAAAACACTTAGCATGAGTTTCAAATGAGTAGAAGACTTTTTCTAACAAATTTCAAAGTTATATTTATATATATATTCACATATATACTGTGAATTCTTGGAACATGATCGGTTTGTGACTGTTTTAAAAGTGCTCGCCTGAACAGGGACTTGAACCCTGGACCCTCAGATTAAAAGTCTGATGCTCTACCGACTGAGCTATCCGGGCTTCGAAAGTTCCTGTAAGGATATAGTTGTGTGAGCTTTATAAAGATGGATGGCTTATGGGAATTGCAAATAGCTGCTGTGTGTTAATTTTCCTTGTTTCATTCATTTTTTTTTCTTTTAGTTGAATTTGGAATTTGTACAATTTCTCCAATATGTAAGGAAAACCACAGCTAATTTAGGCTTAAATTCCCCAGTTCAAGAAGAGTTTCAAATGAGTAGAAGACTTTCTAACAAATTTCAAAGTTATATTTATATATGTACTGTGAATTCTTGGAACATGCTCAGTTTGTGACTGTTTTAAAAGTGCTCGCCCGAACAGGGACTTGAACCCTGGACCCTCAGATTAAAAGTCTGATGCTCTACCGACTGAGCTATCCGGGCTTCGAAAGTTCCCGTAAGGATATAGTTGTGTGAGCTTTATAAAGACGGATGGTTTATGGGAATTGCAAATAGCTGCTGTGTGTTAATTTTCCTTGTTTCATTCATTTTTTTTCTTTTAGTTGAATTTGGAATTTATACTATTTCTCCAATATGTAAGGAAAACCACAGCTAATTTAGGCTTAAATTTCCCAGTTCAAGAAGAGTTTCAAATGAGTAGAAGACTTTCTAACAAATTTCAAAGTTATATTTATATATGTACTGTGAATTCTTGGAACATGCTCAGTTTGTGACTGTTTTAAAAGTGCTCGCCCGAACAGGGACTTGAACCCTGGACCCTCAGATTAAAAGTCTGATGCTCTACCGACTGAGCTATCCGGGCTTCGAAAGTTCCCGTAAGGATATAGTTGTGTGAGCTTTATAAAGACGGATGGTTTATGGGAATTGCAAATAGCTGCTGTGTGTTAATTTTCCTTGTTTCATTCATTTTTTTTCTTTTAGTTGAATTTGGAATTTATACTATTTCTCCAATATGTAAGGAAAACCACAGCTAATTTAGGCTTAAATTCCCCAGTTCAAGAAGAGTTTCAAATGAGTAGAAGACTTTTTCTAACAAATTTCAAAGTTATATTTATATATGTACTGTGAATTCTTGGAACATGCTCAGTTTGTGACTGTTTTAAAAGTGCTCGCCCGAACAGGGACTTGAACCCTGGACCCTCAGATTAAAAGTCTGATGCTCTACCGACTGAGCTATCCGGGCTTCGAAAGTTTCTGTAAGGATATAGTTGTGTGAGCTTTATAAAGACGGATGGTTTATGGGAATTGCAAATAGCTGCTGTGCGTTAATTTTCCTTGTTTCATTCATTTTTTTTTCTTTTAGTTGAATTTGGAATTTATACTATTTCTCCAATATGTAAGGGAAACCACAGCTAATTTAGGCTTAAATTCCCCAGTTGAAGAAGAAATATTCTTTATGTCCTTCTGTTTTTCCTTTTTTTGATCATGTTCTCTTGATATGTAACTCAGAGGAATGAACAAGTTGAAGAAAGTCCAGATGTTCTGGTATTTATTTGAAGCAACATGACATTTTTCTTCTGCAAAACAAGTTTATTTTTCCTTGTCATTCCAAGCACTAGCTTGATATAACTAATAAATTCAGAAGCACTAGCTTGATATAACTAATAAATTCAGAAGACTTGCATAACCAACAACTGCATAATAAAAAGACAATGTAAAACACTTAGCATGAGTTTCAAATGAGTAGAATACTTTTTCTAACAAATTTCAAAGTTATATTTATATATATTCACATATATACTGTGAATTCTTGGAACATGCTCAGTTTGTGACTGTTTTAAAAGTGCTCGCCCGAACAGGGACTTGAATCCTCAGATTAAAAGTCTGATGCTCTACCGACTGAGCTATCCGGGCTTCGAAAGTTCCTGTAAGGATATAGTTGTGTGAGCTTTACAAAGATGGATGGCTTATGGGAATTGCAAATAGCTGCTGTGTGTTAATTTTCCTTGTTTCATTCATTTTTTTTTCTTTTAGTTGAATTTGGAATTTGTACAATTTCTCCAATATGTAAGGGAAATCACAGCTAATTTAGGCTTAAATTCCCCAGTTGAAGAAGAAATATTCTTTATGTCCTTCTGTTTTTCCTTTTTTTGATCATGTTCTCTTGATATGTAACTCAGAGGAATGAACAAGTTGAAGAAAGTCCAGATGTTCTGGTATTTATTTGAAGCAACATGACATTTTTCTTCTGCAAAACAAGTTTACTTTTCCTTGTCATTCCTAGCACTAGCTTGATATAACTTAAAGAACTAATAAATTCAGAAGACTTGCATAACCAACAACTGCATAATAAAAAGACAATGTAAAACACTTAGCATGAGTTTCAAATGAGTAGAAGACTTTTTCTAACAAATTTCAAAGTTATATTTATATATATATATTCACATATATACTGTGAATTCTTGGAACATGATCGGTTTGTGACTGTTTTAAAAGTGCTCGCCCGAACAGGGACTTGAACCCTGGACCCTCAGATTAAAAGTCTGATGCTCTACCGACTGAGCTATCCGGGCTTCGAAAGTTCCTGTAAGGATATAGTTGTGTGAGCTTTATAAAGACGGATGGTTTATGGGAATTGCAAATAGCTGCTGTGTGTTTATTTTCCTTGTTTCATTCATTATTTTTCTTTTAGTTGAATTTGGAATTTATACTATTTCTCCAATATGTAAGGAAAACCACAGCTAATTTAGGCTTAAATTCCCCAGTTCAAGAAGAGTTTCAAATGAGTAGAAGACTTTCTAACAAATTTCAAAGTTATATTTATATATGTACTGTGAATTCTTGGAACATGCTCAGTTTGTGACTGTTTTAAAAGTGCTCGCCCGAACAGGGACTTGAACCCTGGACCCTCAGATTAAAAGTCTGATGCTCTACCGACTGAGCTATCCGGGCTTCGAAAGTTCCTGTAAGGATATAGTTGTGTGAGCTTTATAAAGACGGATGGTTTATGGGAATTGCAAATAGCTGCTGTGTGTTAATTTTCCTTGTTTCATTCATTTTTTTTCTTTTAGTTGAATTTGGAATTTATACTATTTCTCCAATATGTAAGGAAAACCACAGCTAATTTAGGCTTAAATTCCCCAGTTCAAGAAGAGTTTCAAATGAGTAGAAGACTTTTTCTAACAAATTTCAAAGTTATATTTATATATGTACTGTGAATTCTTGGAACATGCTCAGTTTGTGACTGTTTTAAAAGTGCTCGCCCGAACAGGGACTTGAACCCTGGACCCTCAGATTAAAAGTCTGATGCTCTACCGACTGAGCTATCCGGGCTTCGAAAGTTCCTGTAAGGATATAGTTGTGTGAGCTTTATAAAGACGGATGGTTTATGGGAATTGCAAATAGCTGCTGTGCGTTAATTTTCCTTGTTTCATTCATTTTTTTTTCTTTTAGTTGAATTTGGAATTTATACTATTTCTCCAATATGTAAGGGAAACCACAGCTAATTTAGTCTTGAAGAAGAAATATTCTTTATGTCCTTCTGTTTTTCCTTTTTTTGATCATGTTCTCTTGATATGTAACTCAGAGGAATGAACAAGTTGAAGAAAGTCCAGATGTTCTGGTATTTATTTGAAGCAACATGACATTTTTCTTCTGCAAAACAAGTTTATTTTTCCTTGTCATTCCAAGCACTAGCTTGATATAACTTAAAGAACTAATAAATTCAGATGACTTGCATAACCAACAACTGCATAATAAAAAGACAATGTAAAACACTTAGCATGAGTTTCAAATGAGTAGAATACTTTTTCTAACACATTTCAAAGTTATATTTATATATATTCACATATATACTGTGAATTCTTGGAACATGCTCAGTTTGTGACTGTTTTAAAAGTGCTCGCCCGAACAGGGACTTGAATCCACAGATTAAAAGTCTGATGCTCTACCGACTGAGCTATCCGGGCTTCGAAAGTTCCTGTAAGGATATAGTTGTGTGAGCTTTATAAAGATGGATGGCTTATGGGAATTGCAAATAGCTGCTGTGTGTTAATTTTCCTTGTTTCATTCATTTTTTTTTCTTTTAGTTGAATTTGGAATTTGTACAATTTCTCCAATATGTAAGGGAAATCACAGCTAATTTAGGCTTAAATTCCCCAGTTGAAGAAGAAATATTCTTTATGTCCTTCTGTTTTTCCTTTTTTTGATCATGTTCTCTTGATATGTAACTCAGAGGAATGAACAAGTTGAAGAAAGTCCAGATGTTCTGGTATTTATTTGAAGCAACATGACATTTTTCTTCTGCAAAACAAGTTTACTTTTCCTTGTCATTCCTAGCACTAGCTTGATATAACTTAAAGAACTAATAAATTCAGAAGACTTGCATAACCAACAACTGCATAATAAAAAGACAATGTAAAACACTTAGCATGAGTTTCAAATGAGTAGAAGACTTTTTCTAACAAATTTCAAAGTTATATTTATATATATATTCACATATATACTGTGAATTCTTGGAACATGATCGGTTTGTGACTGTTTTAAAAGTGCTCGCCTGAACAGGGACTTGAACCCTGGACCCTCAGATTAAAAGTCTGATGCTCTACCGACTGAGCTATCCGGGCTTCGAAAGTTCCTGTAAGGATATAGTTGTGTGAGCTTTATAAAGATGGATGGCTTATGGGAATTGCAAATAGCTGCTGTGTGTTAATTTTCCTTGTTTCATTCATTTTTTTTTCTTTTAGTTGAATTTGGAATTTGTACAATTTCTCCAATATGTAAGGAAAACCACAGCTAATTTAGGCTTAAATTCCCCAGTTCAAGAAGAGTTTCAAATGAGTAGAAGACTTTCTAACAAATTTCAAAGTTATATTTATATATGTACTGTGAATTCTTGGAACATGATCGGTTTGTGACTGTTTTAAAAGTGCTCGCCCGAACAGGGACTTGAACCCTGGACCCTCAGATTAAAAGTCTGATGCTCTACCGACTGAGCTATCCGGGCTTCGAAAGTTCCTGTAAGGATATAGTTGTGTGAGCTTTATAAAGACGGATGGTTTATGGGAATTGCAAATAGCTGCTGTGTGTTAATTTTCCTTGTTTCATTCATTTTTTTTCTTTTAGTTGAATTTGGAATTTATACTATTTCTCCAATATGTAAGGAAAACCACAGCTAATTTAGGCTTAAATTTCCCAGTTCAAGAAGAGTTTCAAATGAGTAGAAGACTTTTTCTAACAAATTTCAAAGTTATATTTATATATGTACTGTGAATTCTTGGAACATGCTCAGTTTGTGACTGTTTTAAAAGAGCTCGCCCGAACAGGGACTTGAACCCTGGACCCTCAGATTAAAAGTCTGATGCTCTACCGACTGAGCTATCCGGGCTTCGAAAGTTTCTGTAAGGATATAGTTGTGTGAGCTTTATAAAGACGGATGGTTTATGGGAATTGCAAATAGCTGCTGTGCGTTAATTTTCCTTGTTTCATTCATTTTTTTTTCTTTTAGTTGAATTTGGAATTTATACTATTTCTCCAATATGTAAGGGAAACCACAGCTAATTTAGGCTTAAATTCCCCAGTTGAAGAAGAAATATTCTTTATGTCCTTCTGTTTTTCCTTTTTTTGATCATGTTCTCTTGATATGTAACTCAGAGGAATGAACAAGTTGAAGAAAGTCCAGATGTTCTGGTATTTATTTGAAGCAACATGACATTTTTCTTCTGCAAAACAAGTTTATTTTTCCTTGTCATTCCAAGCACTAGCTTGATATAACTTAAAGAACTAATAAATTCAGAAGACTTGCATAACCAACAACTGCATAATAAAAAGACAATGTAAAACACTTAGCATGAGTTTCAAATGAGTAGAATACTTTTTCTAACAAATTTCAAAGTTATATTTATATATATTCACATATATACTGTGAATTCTTGGAACATGCTCAGTTTGTGACTGTTTTAAAAGTGCTCGCCCGAACAGGGACTTGAACCCTCAGATTAAAAGTCTGATGCTCTACCGACTGAGCTATCCGGGCTTCGAAAGTTCCTGTAAGGATATAGTTGTGTGAGCTTTACAAAGATGGATGGCTTCGAAAGTTCCCGTAAGGATATAGTTGTGTGAGCTTTTTAAAGACGGATGGTTTATGGGAATTGCAAATAGCTGCTGTGTGTTAATTTTCCTTGTTTCATTCATTTTTTTTCTTTTAGTTGAATTTGGAATTTATACTATTTCTCCAATATGTAAGGAAAACCACAGCTAATTTAGGCTTAAATTCCCCAGTTCAAGAAGAGTTTCAAATGAGTAGAAGACTTTTTCTAACAAATTTCAAAGTTATATTTATATATGTACTGTGAATTCTTGGAACATGCTCAGTTTGTGACTGTTTTAAAAGTGCTCGCCCGAACAGGGACTTGAACCCTGGACCCTCAGATTAAAAGTCTGATGCTCTACCGACTGAGCTATCCGGGCTTCGAAAGTTTCTGTAAGGATATAGTTGTGTGAGCTTTATAAAGACGGATTTAGGCTTAAATTTCCCCAGTTGAAGAAGAAATATTCTTTATGTCCTTCTGTTTTTCCTTTTTTTGATCATGTTCTCTTGATATGTAACTCAGAGGAATGAACAAGTTGAAGAAAGTCCAGATGTTCTGGTATTTATTTGAAGCAACATGACATTTTTCTTCTGCAAAACAAGTTTATTTTTCCTTGTCATTCCAAGCACTAGCTTGATATAACTAATAAATTCAGAAGCACTAGCTTGATATAACTAATAAATTCAGAAGACTTGCATAACCAACAACTGCATAATAAAAAGACAATGTAAAACACTTAGCATGAGTTTCAAATGAGTAGAATACTTTTTCTAACAAATTTCAAAGTTATATTTATATATATTCACATATATACTGTGAATTCTTGGAACATGCTCAGTTTGTGACTGTTTTAAAAGTGCTCGCCCGAACAGGGACTTGAATCCTCAGATTAAAAGTCTGATGCTCTACCGACTGAGCTATCCGGGCTTCGAAAGTTCCTGTAAGGATATAGTTGTGTGAGCTTTACAAAGATGGATGGCTTATGGGAATTGCAAATAGCTGCTGTGTGTTAATTTTCCTTGTTTCATTCATTTTTTTTTCTTTTAGTTGAATTTGGAATTTGTACAATTTCTCCAATATGTAAGGGAAATCACAGCTAATTTAGGCTTAAATTCCCCAGTTGAAGAAGAAATATTCTTTATGTCCTTCTGTTTTTCCTTTTTTTGATCATGTTCTCTTGATATGTAACTCAGAGGAATGAACAAGTTGAAGAAAGTCCAGATGTTCTGGTATTTATTTGAAGCAACATGACATTTTTCTTCTGCAAAACAAGTTTACTTTTCCTTGTCATTCCTAGCACTAGCTTGATATAACTTAAAGAACTAATAAATTCAGAAGACTTGCATAACCAACAACTGCATAATAAAAAGACAATGTAAAACACTTAGCATGAGTTTCAAATGAGTAGAAGACTTTTTCTAACAAATTTCAAAGTTATATTTATATATATATTCACATATATACTGTGAATTCTTGGAACATGATCGGTTTGTGACTGTTTTAAAAGTGCTCGCCCGAACAGGGACTTGAACCCTGGACCCTCAGATTAAAAGTCTGATGCTCTACCGACTGAGCTATCCGGGCTTCGAAAGTTCCCGTAAGGATATAGTTGTGTGAGCTTTATAAAGACGGATGGTTTATGGGAATTGCAAATAGCTGCTGTGTGTTAATTTTCCTTGTTTCATTCATTTTTTTTCTTTTAGTTGAATTTGGAATTTATACTATTTCTCCAATATGTAAGGAAAACCACAGCTAATTTAGGCTTAAATTTCCCAGTTCAAGAAGAGTTTCAAATGAGTAGAAGACTTTTTCTAACAAATTTCAAAGTTATATTTATATATGTACTGTGAATTCTTGGAACATGCTCAGTTTGTGACTGTTTTAAAAGTGCTCGCCCGAACAGGGACTTGAACCCTGGACCCTCAGATTAAAAGTCTGATGCTCTACCGACTGAGCTATCCGGGCTTCGAAAGTTTCTGTAAGGATATAGTTGTGTGAGCTTTATAAAGACGGATTTAGGCTTAAATTCCCCAGTTGAAGAAGAAATATTCTTTATGTCCTTCTGTTTTTCCTTTTTTTGATCATGTTCTCTTGATATGTAACTCAGAGGAATGAACAAGTTGAAGAAAGTCCAGATGTTCTGGTATTTATTTGAAGCAACATGACATTTTTCTTCTGCAAAACAAGTTTATTTTTCCTTGTCATTCCAAGCACTAGCTTGATATAACTAATAAATTCAGAAGCACTAGCTTGATATAACTAATAAATTCAGAAGACTTGCATAACCAACAACTGCATAATAAAAAGACAATGTAAAACACTTAGCATGAGTTTCAAATGAGTAGAATACTTTTTCTAACAAATTTCAAAGTTATATTTATATATATTCACATATATACTGTGAATTCTTGGAACATGCTCAGTTTGTGACTGTTTTAAAAGTGCTCGCCCGAACAGGGACTTGAATCCTCAGATTAAAAGTCTGATGCTCTACCGACTGAGCTATCCGGGCTTCGAAAGTTCCTGTAAGGATATAGTTGTGTGAGCTTTATAAAGATGGATGGCTTATGGGAATTGCAAATAGCTGCTGTGTGTTAATTTTCCTTGTTTCATTCATTTTTTTTTCTTTTAGTTGAATTTGGAATTTGTACAATTTCTCCAATATGTAAGGGAAATCACAGCTAATTTAGGCTTAAATTCCCCAGTTGAAGAAGAAATATTCTTTATGTCCTTCTGTTTTTCCTTTTTTTGATCATGTTCTCTTGATATGTAACTCAGAGGAATGAACAAGTTGAAGAAAGTCCAGATGTTCTGGTATTTATTTGAAGCAACATGACATTTTTCTTCTGCAAAACAAGTTTACTTTTCCTTGTCATTCCTAGCACTAGCTTGATATAACTTAAAGAACTAATAAATTCAGAAGACTTGCATAACCAACAACTGCATAATAAAAAGACAATGTAAAACACTTAGCATGAGTTTCAAATGAGTAGAAGACTTTTTCTAACAAATTTCAAAGTTATATTTATATATATATATTCACATATATACTGTGAATTCTTGGAACATGATCGGTTTGTGACTGTTTTAAAAGTGCTCGCCCGAACAGGGACTTGAACCCTGGACCCTCAGATTAAAAGTCTGATGCTCTACCGACTGAGCTATCCGGGCTTCGAAAGTTCCTGTAAGGATATAGTTGTGTGAGCTTTATAAAGACGGATGGTTTATGGGAATTGCAAATAGCTGCTGTGTGTTTATTTTCCTTGTTTCATTCATTATTTTTCTTTTAGTTGAATTTGGAATTTATACTATTTCTCCAATATGTAAGGAAAACCACAGCTAATTTAGGCTTAAATTCCCCAGTTCAAGAAGAGTTTCAAATGAGTAGAAGACTTTCTAACAAATTTCAAAGTTATATTTATATATGTACTGTGAATTCTTGGAACATGCTCAGTTTGTGACTGTTTTAAAAGTGCTCGCCCGAACAGGGACTTGAACCCTGGACCCTCAGATTAAAAGTCTGATGCTCTACCGACTGAGCTATCCGGGCTTCGAAAGTTCCCGTAAGGATATAGTTGTGTGAGCTTTATAAAGACGGATGGTTTATGGGAATTGCAAATAGCTGCTGTGTGTTAATTTTCCTTGTTTCATTCATTTTTTTTCTTTTAGTTGAATTTGGAATTTATACTATTTCTCCAATATGTAAGGAAAACCACAGCTAATTTAGGCTTAAATTTCCCAGTTCAAGAAGAGTTTCAAATGAGTAGAAGACTTTTTCTAACAAATTTCAAAGTTATATTTATATATGTACTGTGAATTCTTGGAACATGCTCAGTTTGTGACTGTTTTAAAAGAGCTCGCCCGAACAGGGACTTGAACCCTGGACCCTCAGATTAAAAGTCTGATGCTCTACCGACTGAGCTATCCGGGCTTCGAAAGTTTCTGTAAGGATATAGTTGTGTGAGCTTTATAAAGACGGATGGTTTATGGGAATTGCAAATAGCTGCTGTGCGTTAATTTTCCTTGTTTCATTCATTTTTTTTTCTTTTAGTTGAATTTGGAATTTATACTATTTCTCCAATATGTAAGGGAAACCACAGCTAATTTAGGCTTAAATTCCCCAGTTGAAGAAGAAATATTCTTTATGTCCTTCTGTTTTTCCTTTTTTTGATCATGTTCTCTTGATATGTAACTCAGAGGAATGAACAAGTTGAAGAAAGTCCAGATGTTCTGGTATTTATTTGAAGCAACATGACATTTTTCTTCTGCAAAACAAGTTTATTTTTCCTTGTCATTCCAAGCACTAGCTTGATATAACTTAAAGAACTAATAAATTCAGAAGACTTGCATAACCAACAACTGCATAATAAAAAGACAATGTGAAACACTTAGCATGAGTTTCAAATGAGTAGAATACTTTTTCTAACAAATTTCAAAGTTATATTTATATATATTCACATATATACTGTGAATTCTTGGAACATGCTCAGTTTGTGACTGTTTTAAAAGTGCTCGCCCGAACAGGGACTTGAATCCTCAGATTAAAAGTCTGATGCTCTACCGACTGAGCTATCCGGGCTTCGAAAGTTCCTGTAAGGATATAGTTGTGTGAGCTTTACAAAGATGGATGGCTTCGAAAGTTCCCGTAAGGATATAGTTGTGTGAGCTTTTTAAAGACGGATGGTTTATGGGAATTGCAAATAGCTGCTGTGTGTTAATTTTCCTTGTTTCATTCATTTTTTTTCTTTTAGTTGAATTTGGAATTTATACTATTTCTCCAATATGTAAGGAAAACCACAGCTAATTTAGGCTTAAATTTCCCAGTTCAAGAAGAGTTTCAAATGAGTAGAAGACTTTTTCTAACAAATTTCAAAGTTATATTTATATATGTACTGTGAATTCTTGGAACATGCTCAGTTTGTGACTGTTTTAAAAGTGCTCGCCCGAACAGGGACTTGAACCCTGGACCCTCAGATTAAAAGTCTGATGCTCTACCGACTGAGCTATCCGGGCTTCGAAAGTTTCTGTAAGGATATAGTTGTGTGAGCTTTATAAAGACGGATTTAGGCTTAAATTCCCCAGTTGAAGAAGAAATATTCTTTATGTCCTTCTGTTTTTCCTTTTTTTGATCATGTTCTCTTGATATGTAACTCAGAGGAATGAACAAGTTGAAGAAAGTCCAGATGTTCTGGTATTTATTTGAAGCAACATGACATTTTTCTTCTGCAAAACAAGTTTATTTTTCCTTGTCATTCCAAGCACTAGCTTGATATAACTAATAAATTCAGAAGCACTAGCTTGATATAACTAATAAATTCAGAAGACTTGCATAACCAACAACTGCATAATAAAAAGACAATGTAAAACACTTAGCATGAGTTTCAAATGAGTAGAATACTTTTTCTAACAAATTTCAAAGTTATATTTATATATATTCACATATATACTGTGAATTCTTGGAACATGCTCAGTTTGTGACTGTTTTATAAGTGCTCGCCCAAACAGGGACTTGAATCCTCAGATTAAAAGTCTGATGCTCTACCGACTGAGCTATCCGGGCTTCGAAAGTTCCTGTAAGGATATAGTTGTGTGAGCTTTACAAAGATGGATGGCTTATGGGAATTGCAAATAGCTGCTGTGTGTTAATTTTCCTTGTTTCATTCATTTTTTTTTCTTTTAGTTGAATTTGGAATTTGTACAATTTCTCCAATATGTAAGGGAAATCACAGCTAATTTAGGCTTAAATTCCCCAGTTGAAGAAGAAATATTCTTTATGTCCTTCTGTTTTTCCTTTTTTTGATCATGTTCTCTTGATATGTAACTCAGAGGAATGAACAAGTTGAAGAAAGTCCAGATGTTCTGGTATTTATTTGAAGCAACATGACATTTTTCTTCTGCAAAACAAGTTTACTTTTCCTTGTCATTCCTAGCACTAGCTTGATATAACTTAAAGAACTAATAAATTCAGAAGACTTGCATAACCAACAACTGCATAATAAAAAGACAATGTAAAACACTTAGCATGAGTTTCAAATGAGTAGAAGACTTTTTCTAACAAATTTCAAAGTTATATTTATATATATATATTCACATATATACTGTGAATTCTTGGAACATGATCGGTTTGTGACTGTTTTAAAAGTGCTCGCCCGAACAGGGACTTGAACCCTGGACCCTCAGATTAAAAGTCTGATGCTCTACCGACTGAGCTATCCGGGCTTCGAAAGTTCCTGTAAGGATATAGTTGTGTGAGCTTTATAAAGACGGATGGTTTATGGGAATTGCAAATAGCTGCTGTGTGTTTATTTTCCTTGTTTCATTCATTATTTTTCTTTTAGTTGAATTTGGAATTTATACTATTTCTCCAATATGTAAGGAAAACCACAGCTAATTTAGGCTTAAATTCCCCAGTTCAAGAAGAGTTTCAAATGAGTAGAAGACTTTCTAACAAATTTCAAAGTTATATTTATATATGTACTGTGAATTCTTGGAACATGCTCAGTTTGTGACTGTTTTAAAAGTGCTCGCCCGAACAGGGACTTGAACCCTGGACCCTCAGATTAAAAGTCTGATGCTCTACCGACTGAGCTATCCGGGCTTCGAAAGTTCCTGTAAGGATATAGTTGTGTGAGCTTTATAAAGACGGATGGTTTATGGGAATTGCAAATAGCTGCTGTGTGTTTATTTTCCTTGTTTCATTCATTTTTTTTCTTTTAGTTGAATTTGGAATTTATACTATTTCTCCAATATGTAAGGAAAACCACAGCTAATTTAGGCTTAAATTCCCCAGTTCAAGAAGAGTTTCAAATGAGTAGAAGACTTTTTCTAACAAATTTCAAAGTTATATTTATATATGTACTGTGAATTCTTGGAACATGCTCAGTTTGTGACTGTTTTAAAAGTGCTCGCCCGAACAGGGACTTGAACCCTGGACCCTCAGATTAAAAGTCTGATGCTCTACCGACTGAGCTATCCGGGCTTCGAAAGTTCCTGTAAGGATATAGTTGTGTGAGCTTTATAAAGACGGATGGTTTATGGGAATTGCAAATAGCTGCTGTGCGTTAATTTTCCTTGTTTCATTCATTTTTTTTTCTTTTAGTTGAATTTGGAATTTATACTATTTCTCCAATATGTAAGGGAAACCACAGCTAATTTAGTCTTGAAGAAGAAATATTCTTTATGTCCTTCTGTTTTTCCTTTTTTTGATCATGTTCTCTTGATATGTAACTCAGAGGAATGAACAAGTTGAAGAAAGTCCAGATGTTCTGGTATTTATTTGAAGCAACATGACATTTTTCTTCTGCAAAACAAGTTTATTTTTCCTTGTCATTCCAAGCACTAGCTTGATATAACTTAAAGAACTAATAAATTCAGATGACTTGCATAACCAACAACTGCATAATAAAAAGACAATGTAAAACACTTAGCATGAGTTTCAAATGAGTAGAAGACTTTTTCTAACACATTTCAAAGTTATATTTATATATATTCACATATATACTGTGAATTCTTGGAACATGCTCAGTTTGTGACTGTTTTAAAAGTGCTCGCCCGAACAGGGACTTGAATCCACAGATTAAAAGTCTGATGCTCTACCGACTGAGCTATCCGGGCTTCGAAAGTTCCTGTAAGGATATAGTTGTGTGAGCTTTATAAAGATGGATGGCTTATGGGAATTGCAAATAGCTGCTGTGTGTTAATTTTCCTTGTTTCATTCATTTTTTTTTCTTTTAGTTGAATTTGGAATTTGTACAATTTCTCCAATATGTAAGGGAAATCACAGCTAATTTAGGCTTAAATTCCCCAGTTGAAGAAGAAATATTCTTTATGTCCTTCTGTTTTTCCTTTTTTTGATCATGTTCTCTTGATATGTAACTCAGAGGAATGAACAAGTTGAAGAAAGTCCAGATGTTCTGGTATTTATTTGAAGCAACATGACATTTTTCTTCTGCAAAACAAGTTTACTTTTCCTTGTCATTCCTAGCACTAGCTTGATATAACTTAAAGAACTAATAAATTCAGAAGACTTGCATAACCAACAACTGCATAATAAAAAGACAATGTAAAACACTTAGCATGAGTTTCAAATGAGTAGAAGACTTTTTCTAACAAATTTCAAAGTTATATTTATATATATATTCACATATATACTGTGAATTCTTGGAACATGATCGGTTTGTGACTGTTTTAAAAGTGCTCGCCTGAACAGGGACTTGAACCCTGGACCCTCAGATTAAAAGTCTGATGCTCTACCGACTGAGCTATCCGGGCTTCGAAAGTTCCTGTAAGGATATAGTTGTGTGAGCTTTATAAAGATGGATGGCTTATGGGAATTGCAAATAGCTGCTGTGTGTTAATTTTCCTTGTTTCATTCATTTTTTTTTCTTTTAGTTGAATTTGGAATTTGTACAATTTCTCCAATATGTAAGGAAAACCACAGCTAATTTAGGCTTAAATTCCCCAGTTCAAGAAGAGTTTCAAATGAGTAGAAGACTTTCTAACAAATTTCAAAGTTATATTTATATATGTACTGTGAATTCTTGGAACATGATCGGTTTGTGACTGTTTTAAAAGTGCTCGCCCGAACAGGGACTTGAACCCTGGACCCTCAGATTAAAAGTCTGATGCTCTACCGACTGAGCTATCCGGGCTTCGAAAGTTCCTGTAAGGATATAGTTGTGTGAGCTTTATAAAGACGGATGGTTTATGGGAATTGCAAATAGCTGCTGTGTGTTAATTTTCCTTGTTTCATTCATTTTTTTTCTTTTAGTTGAATTTGGAATTTATACTATTTCTCCAATATGTAAGGAAAACCACAGCTAATTTAGGCTTAAATTCCCCAGTTCAAGAAGAGTTTCAAATGAGTAGAAGACTTTTTCTAACAAATTTCAAAGTTATATTTATATATGTACTGTGAATTCTTGGAACATGCTCAGTTTGTGACTGTTTTAAAAGTGCTCGCCCGAACAGGGACTTGAACCCTGGACCCTCAGATTAAAAGTCTGATGCTCTACCGACTGAGCTATCCGGGCTTCGAAAGTTTCTGTAAGGATATAGTTGTGTGAGCTTTATAAAGACGGATGGTTTATGGGAATTGCAAATAGCTGCTGTGCGTTAATTTTCCTTGTTTCATTCATTTTTTTTTCTTTTAGTTGAATTTGGAATTTATACTATTTCTCCAATATGTAAGGGAAACCACAGCTAATTTAGGCTTAAATTCCCCAGTTGAAGAAGAAATATTCTTTATGTCCTTCTGTTTTTCCTTTTTTTGATCATGTTCTCTTGATATGTAACTCAGAGGAATGAACAAGTTGAAGAAAGTCCAGATGTTCTGGTATTTATTTGAAGCAACATGACATTTTTCTTCTGCAAAACAAGTTTATTTTTCCTTGTCATTCCAAGCACTAGCTTGATATAACTTAAAGAACTAATAAATTCAGAAGACTTGCATAACCAACAACTGCATAATAAAAAGACAATGTGAAACACTTAGCATGAGTTTCAAATGAGTAGAATACTTTTTCTAACAAATTTCAAAGTTATATTTATATATATTCACATATATACTGTGAATTCTTGGAACATGCTCAGTTTGTGACTGTTTTAAAAGTGCTCGCCCGAACAGGGACTTGAATCCTCAGATTAAAAGTCTGATGCTCTACCGACTGAGCTATCCGGGCTTCGAAAGTTCCTGTAAGGATATAGTTGTGTGAGCTTTACAAAGATGGATGGCTTCGAAAGTTCCCGTAAGGATATAGTTGTGTGAGCTTTTTAAAGACGGATGGTTTATGGGAATTGCAAATAGCTGCTGTGTGTTAATTTTCCTTGTTTCATTCATTTTTTTTCTTTTAGTTGAATTTGGAATTTATACTATTTCTCCAATATGTAAGGGAAACCACAGCTAATTTAGGCTTAAATTCCCCAGTTCAAGAAGAGTTTCAAATGAGTAGAAGACTTTTTCTAACAAATTTCAAAGTTATATTTATATATGTACTGTGAATTCTTGGAACATGCTCAGTTTGTGACTGTTTTAAAAGTGCTCGCCCGAACAGGGACTTGAACCCTGGACCCTCAGATTAAAAGTCTGATGCTCTACCGACTGAGCTATCCGGGCTTCGAAAGTTTCTGTAAGGATATAGTTGTGTGAGCTTTATAAAGACGGATTTAGGCTTAAATTCCCCAGTTGAAGAAGAAATATTCTTTATGTCCTTCTGTTTTTCCTTTTTTTGATCATGTTCTCTTGATATGTAACTCAGAGGAATGAACAAGTTGAAGAAAGTCCAGATGTTCTGGTATTTATTTGAAGCAACATGACATTTTTCTTCTGCAAAACAAGTTTATTTTTCCTTGTCATTCCAAGCACTAGCTTGATATAACTAATAAATTCAGAAGCACTAGCTTGATATAACTAATAAATTCAGAAGACTTGCATAACCAACAACTGCATAATAAAAAGACAATGTAAAACACTTAGCATGAGTTTCAAATGAGTAGAATACTTTTTCTAACAAATTTCAAAGTTATATTTATATATATTCACATATATACTGTGAATTCTTGGAACATGCTCAGTTTGTGACTGTTTTATAAGTGCTCGCCCAAACAGGGACTTGAATCCTCAGATTAAAAGTCTGATGCTCTACCGACTGAGCTATCCGGGCTTCGAAAGTTCCTGTAAGGATATAGTTGTGTGAGCTTTACAAAGATGGATGGCTTATGGGAATTGCAAATAGCTGCTGTGTGTTAATTTTCCTTGTTTCATTCATTTTTTTTTCTTTTAGTTGAATTTGGAATTTGTACAATTTCTCCAATATGTAAGGGAAACCACAGCTAATTTAGGCTTAAATTCCCCAGTTGAAGAAGAAATATTCTTTATGTCCTTCTGTTTTTCCTTTTTTTGATCATGTTCTCTTGATATGTAACTCAGAGGAATGAACAAGTTGAAGAAAGTCCAGATGTTCTGGTATTTATTTGAAGCAACATGACATTTTTCTTCTGCAAAACAAGTTTACTTTTCCTTGTCATTCCTAGCACTAGCTTGATATAACTTAAAGAACTAATAAATTCAGAAGACTTGCATAACCAACAACTGCATAATAAAAAGACAATGTAAAACACTTAGCATGAGTTTCAAATGAGTAGAAGACTTTTTCTAACAAATTTCAAAGTTATATTTATATATATATTCACATATATACTGTGAATTCTTGGAACATGATCGGTTTGTGACTGTTTTAAAAGTGCTCGCCCGAACAGGGACTTGAACCCTGGACCCTCAGATTAAAAGTCTGATGCTCTACCGACTGAGCTATCCGGGCTTCGAAAGTTCCTGTAAGGATATAGTTGTGTGAGCTTTATAAAGACGGATGGTTTATGGGAATTGCAAATAGCTGCTGTGTGTTAATTTTCCTTGTTTCATTCATTATTTTTCTTTTAGTTGAATTTGGAATTTATACTATTTCTCCAATATGTAAGGAAAACCACAGCTAATTTAGGCTTAAATTCCCCAGTTCAAGAAGAGTTTCAAATGAGTAGAAGACTTTCTAACAAATTTCAAAGTTATATTTATATATGTACTGTGAATTCTTGGAACATGCTCAGTTTGTGACTGTTTTAAAAGTGCTCGCCCGAACAGGGACTTGAACCCTGGACCCTCAGATTAAAAGTCTGATGCTCTACCGACTGAGCTATCCGGGCTTCGAAAGTTCCTGTAAGGATATAGTTGTGTGAGCTTTATAAAGACGGATGGCTTATGGGAATTGCAAATAGCTGCTGTGTGTTAATTTTCCTTGTTTCATTCATTTTTTTTCTTTTAGTTGAATTTGGAATTTGTACAATTTCTCCAATATGTAAGGAAAACCACAGCTAATTTAGGCTTAAATTCCCCAGTTCAAGAAGAGTTTCAAATGAGTAGAAGACTTTTCTAACAAATTTCAAAGTTATATTTATATATGTACTGTGAATTCTTGGAACATGCTCAGTTTGTGACTGTTTTAAAAGTGCTCGCCCGAACAGGGACTTGAACCCTGGACCCTCAGATTAAAAGTCTGATGCTCTACCGACTGAGCTATCCGGGCTTCGAAAGTTCCTGTAAGGATATAGTTGTGTGAGCTTTATAAAGACGGATGGTTTATGGGAATTGCAAATAGCTGCTGTGCGTTAATTTTCCTTGTTTCATTCATTTTTTTTTCTTTTAGTTGAATTTGGAATTTATACTATTTCTCCAATATGTAAGGGAAACCACAGCTAATTTAGGCTTAAATTCCCCAGTTGAAGAAGAAATATTCTTTATGTCCTTCTGTTTTTCCTTTTTTTGATCATGTTCTCTTGATATGTAACTCAGAGGAATGAACAAGTTGAAGAAAGTCCAGATGTTCTGGTATTTATTTGAAGCAACATGACATTTTTCTTCTGCAAAACAAGTTTATTTTTCCTTGTCATTCCAAGCACTAGCTTGATATAACTTAAAGAACTAATAAATTCAGAAGACTTGCATAACCAACAACTGCATAATAAAAAGACAATGTAAAACACTTAGCATGAGTTTCAAATGAGTAGAAGACTTTTTCTAACACATTTCAAAGTTATATTTATATATATTCACATATATACTGTGAATTCTTGGAACATGCTCAGTTTGTGACTGTTTTAAAAGTGCTCGCCCGAACAGGGACTTGAATCCACAGATTAAAAGTCTGATGCTCTACCGACTGAGCTATCCGGGCTTCGAAAGTTCCTGTAAGGATATAGTTGTGTGAGCTTTATAAAGATGGATGGCTTATGGGAATTGCAAATAGCTGCTGTGTGTTAATTTTCCTTGTTTCATTCATTTTTTTTTCTTTTAGTTGAATTTGGAATTTGTACAATTTCTCCAATATGTAAGGGAAATCACAGCTAATTTAGGCTTAAATTCCCCAGTTGAAGAAGAAATATTCTTTATGTCCTTCTGTTTTTCCTTTTTTTGATCATGTTCTCTTGATATGTAACTCAGAGGAATGAACAAGTTGAAGAAAGTCCAGATGTTCTGGTATTTATTTGAAGCAACATGACATTTTTCTTCTGCAAAACAAGTTTACTTTTCCTTGTCATTCCTAGCACTAGCTTGATATAACTTAAAGAACTAATAAATTCAGAAGACTTGCATAACCAACAACTGCATAATAAAAAGACAATGTAAAACACTTAGCATGAGTTTCAAATGAGTAGAAGACTTTTTCTAACAAATTTCAAAGTTATATTTATATATATATTCACATATATACTGTGAATTCTTGGAACATGATCGGTTTGTGACTGTTTTAAAAGTGCTCGCCTGAACAGGGACTTGAACCCTGGACCCTCAGATTAAAAGTCTGATGCTCTACCGACTGAGCTATCCGGGCTTCGAAAGTTCCTGTAAGGATATAGTTGTGTGAGCTTTATAAAGATGGATGGCTTATGGGAATTGCAAATAGCTGCTGTGTGTTAATTTTCCTTGTTTCATTCATTTTTTTTTCTTTTAGTTGAATTTGGAATTTGTACAATTTCTCCAATATGTAAGGAAAACCACAGCTAATTTAGGCTTAAATTCCCCAGTTCAAGAAGAGTTTCAAATGAGTAGAAGACTTTCTAACAAATTTCAAAGTTATATTTATATATGTACTGTGAATTCTTGGAACATGCTCAGTTTGTGACTGTTTTAAAAGTGCTCGCCCGAACAGGGACTTGAACCCTGGACCCTCAGATTAAAAGTCTGATGCTCTACCGACTGAGCTATCCGGGCTTCGAAAGTTCCTGTAAGGATATAGTTGTGTGAGCTTTATAAAGACGGATGGTTTATGGGAATTGCAAATAGCTGCTGTGTGTTTATTTTCCTTGTTTCATTCATTTTTTTTCTTTTAGTTGAATTTGGAATTTATACTATTTCTCCAAGATGTAAGGAAAACCACAGCTAATTTAGGCTTAAATTCCCAGTTCAAGAAGAGTTTCAAATGAGTAGAAGACTTTCTAACAAATTTCAAAGTTATATTTATATATGTACTGTGAATTCTTGGAACATGCTCAGTTTGTGACTGTTTTAAAAGTGCTCGCCCGAACAGGGACTTGAACCCTGGACCCTCAGATTAAAAGTCTGATGCTCTACCGACTGAGCTATCCGGGCTTCGAAAGTTTCTGTAAGGATATAGTTGTGTGAGCTTTATAAAGACGGATGGTTTATGGGAATTGCAAATAGCTGCTGTGTGTTAATTTTCCTTGTTTCATTCATTTTTTTTTCTTTTAGTTGAATTTGGAATTTATACTATTTCTCCAATATGTAAGGGAAACCACAGCTAATTTAGGCTTAAATTCCCCAGTTGAAGAAGAAATATTCTTTATGTCCTTCTGTTTTTCCTTTTTTTGATCATGTTCTCTTGATATGTAACTCAGAGGAATGAACAAGTTGAAGAAAGTCCAGATGTTCTGGTATTTATTTGAAGCAACATGACATTTTTCTTCTGCAAAACAAGTTTATTTTTCCTTGTCATTCCAAGCACTAGCTTGATATAACTTAAAGAACTAATAAATTCAGAAGACTTGCATAACCAACAACTGCATAATAAAAAGACAATGTAAAACACTTAGCATGAGTTTCAAATGAGTAGAATACTTTTTCTAACAAATTTCAAAGTTATATTTATATATATTCACATATATACTGTGAATTCTTGGAACATGCTCAGTTTGTGACTGTTTTAAAAGTGCTCGCCCGAACAGGGACTTGAATCCTCAGATTAAAAGTCTGATGCTCTACCGACTGAGCTATCCGGGCTTCGAAAGTTCCTGTAAGGATATAGTTGTGTGAGCTTTACAAAGATGGATGGCTTCGAAAGTTCCCGTAAGGATATAGTTGTGTGAGCTTTTTAAAGACGGATGGTTTATGGGAATTGCAAATAGCTGCTGTGTGTTAATTTTCCTTGTTTCATTCATTTTTTTTCTTTTAGTTGAATTTGGAATTTATACTATTTCTCCAATATGTAAGGAAAACCACAGCTAATTTAGGCTTAAATTTCCCAGTTCAAGAAGAGTTTCAAATGAGTAGAAGACTTTTTCTAACAAATTTCAAAGTTATATTTATATATGTACTGTGAATTCTTGGAACATGCTCAGTTTGTGACTGTTTTAAAAGTGCTCGCCCGAACAGGGACTTGAACCCTGGACCCTCAGATTAAAAGTCTGATGCTCTACCGACTGAGCTAATTCCCAGTTGAAGAAGAAATATTCTTTATGTCCTTCTGTTTTTCCTTTTTTTGATCATGTTCTCTTGATATGTAACTCAGAGGAATGAACAAGTTGAAGAAAGACCAGATGTTCTGGTATTTATTTGAAGCAACATGACATTTTTCTTCTGCAAAAAAAGTTTATTTGTCCTTGTCATTGCAAGCACTAGCTTGATATAACTTAAAGAACTAATAAATTCAGAAGACTTGCATAACCAACAACTGCATAATAAAAAGACAATGTAAAAGACTTAGCATGAGTTTCAAATGAGTAGAAGACTTTTTCTAACACATTTCAAAGTTATATTTATATATATTCACATATATACTGTGAATTCTTGGAACATGCTCAGTTTGTGACTTTTTTAAAAGTACTCGCCCGAACAGGGACTTGAACCCTGGACCCTCAGATTAAAAGTCTGATGCTCTACCGACTGAGCTATCCGGGCTTCGAAAGTTCCTGTAAGGATATAGTTGTGTGAGCTTTATAAAGATGGATGGCTTATGGGAATTGCAAATAGCTGCTGTGTGTTAATTTTCCTTGTTTCATTCATTTTTTTTTCTTTTAGTTGAATTTGGAATTTGTACAATTTCTCCAATATGTAAGGAAAACCACAGCTAATTTAGGCTTAAATTCCCCAGTTCAAGAAGAGTTTCAAATGAGTAGAAGACTTTTCTAACAAATTTCAAAGTTATATTTATATATGTACTGTGAATTCTTGGAACATGCTCAGTTTGTGACTGTTTTAAAAGTGCTCGCCCGAACAGGGACTTGAAGCCTGGACCCTCAGATTAAAAGTCTGATGCTCTACCGACTGAGCTATCCGGGCTTCGAAAGTTCCCTGTAAGGATATAGTTGTGTGAGCTTTATAAAGACGGATGGTTTATGGGAATTGCAAATAGCTGCTGTGTGTTAATTTTCCTTGTTTCATTCATTTTTTTTCTTTTAGTTGAATTTGGAATTTATACTATTTCTCCAATATGTAAGGAAAACCACAGCTAATTTAGGCTTAAATTCCCCAGTTCAAGAAGAGTTTCAAATGAGTAGAAGACTTTTTCTAACAAATTTCAAAGTTATATTTATATATGTACTGTGAATTCTTGGAACATGCTCAGTTTGTGACTGTTTTAAAAGTGCTCGCCCGAACAGGGACTTGAACCCTGGACCCTCAGATTAAAAGTCTGATGCTCTACCGACTGAGCTATCCGGGCTTCGAAAGTTCCTGTAAGGATATAGTTGTGTGAGCTTTATAAAGACGGATGGTTTATGGGAATTGCAAATAGCTGCTGTGTGTTAATTTTCCTTGTTTCATTCATTTTTTTTTCTTTTAGTTGAATTTGGAATTTATACTATTTCTCCAATATGTAAGGGAAACCACAGCTAATTTAGGCTTAAATTCCCCAGTTGAAGAAGAAATATTCTTTATGTCCTTCTGTTTTTCCTTTTTTTGATCATGTTCTCTTGATATGTAACTCAGAGGAATGAACAAGTTGAAGAAAGTCCAGATGTTCTGGTATTTATTTGAAGCAACATGACATTTTTCTTCTGCAAAACAAGTTTATTTTTCCTTGTCATTCCAAGCACTAGCTTGATATAACTTAAAGAACTAATAAATTCAGAAGACTTGCATAACCAACAACTGCATAATAAAAAGACAATGTAAAACACTTAGCATGAGTTTCAAATGAGTAGAAGACTTTTTCTAACACATTTCAAAGTTATATTTATATATATTCACATATATACTGTGAATTCTTGGAACATGCTCAGTTTGTGACTGTTTTAAAAGTGCTCGCCCGAACAGGGACTTGAACCCTGGACCCTCAGATTAAAAGTCTGATGCTCTACCGACTGAGCTATCCGGGCTTCGAAAGTTCCTGTAAGGATATAGTTGTGTGAGCTTTATAAAGACGGATGGTTTATGGGAATTGCAAATAGCTGCTGTGTGTTAATTTTCCTTGTTTCATTCATTTTTTTTCTTTTAGTTGAATTTGGAATTTATACTATTTCTCCAATATGTAAGGAAAACCAAGGCTAATTTAGGCTTAAATTCCCCAGTTCAAGAAGAGTTTCAAATGAGTAGAAGACTTTTTCTAACAAATTTCAAAGTTATATTTATATATGTACTGTGAATTCTTGGAACATGCTCAGTTTGTGACTGTTTTAAAAGTGCTCGCCCGAACAGGGACTTGAACCCTGGACCCTCAGATTAAAAGTCTGATGCTCTACCGACTGAGCTATCCGGGCTTCAAAAGTTCCTGTAAGGATATAGTTGTGTGAGCTTTATAAAGACGGATGGTTTATGGGAATTGCAAATAGCTGCTGTGTGTTAATTTTCCTTGTTTCATTCATTTTTTTTTCTTTTAGTTGAATTTGGAATTTATACTATTTCTCCAATATGTAAGGGAAACCACAGCTAATTTAGGCTTAAATTCCCCAGTTGAAGAAGAAATATTCTTTATGTCCTTCTGTTTTTCCTTTTTTTTTTTTTTTTTTTTTATTGAGGTTGTGCAAAAGTGTTACAACATATATGAAACAACACAACATAAAAACAAGTAGAAATAGTACATTACAGTTTGATAATTTCTATATAAGTAGAAGAGTGCAATTTTTAATATGTATAATCTTATAGAAAAGATTGGAACCTCTTTTTATAAATTAAAATGAATAGTGTGAATGGTCACTTCTGGGTTGGTAAGCTTAAAGTAAGTTAGCAATTAACATGGTATATAGAAACAAAAGGGATATTATTGGAGTATTACTCCACTGTGTAAATAGTATGGTAAAATATGTAGAAACAACAGTTTGGTTGCGGCATAGGCAAGAGAAGCCACATAGTTAACCCTCCAAGGGTAGGAGGTATATTATGAAGGGGTGGGGGGGGGGGAGGTGGTAAATTAAATACAATAACTACAGTATATTACTTGTGAAACTGTCAAACCATGGTGAACTAGCTTGAGGAAGATAAAGCATATCTCAAACATAAGGAACCAGTTTAGCAGTCAGTAAACTATAAATGTAGAGCTGGTACATGTGAGGCGAAATATAACAAGTAAATTGCTTATATTGATGGTTAAAACATTCGGTAGTTACTATGAAAACATCAATTTAAGACCAGACTTATTCGAACTACAGTATATTACTTGTGAAACTGTCAAACCATGGTGAACTAGCTTGAGGAAGATAAAGCATATCTCAAACATAAGGAACCAGTTTAGCAGTCAGTAAACTATAAATGTAGAGCTGGTACATGTGAGGCGAAATATAACAAGTAAATTGCTTATATTGATGGTTAAAACATTCGGTAGTTACTATGAAAACATCAATTTAAGACCAGGCTTATTCGTGTACATTAAACCCCCATATATCTCATAATAAGTGAAAAAAGGTGAGGGGTTAAAACCCACAGTTATCAACCCTGAGAGGTTGTGTAAAGCTACAAAGGGTGGTACATTGACAACACATTTGGAACCTATCAGGGTCAACACACATAAATAAACATAGGGGCTCTACAAAGACCATGGGTAAGTATCAGGGCTGGTAAAATAAAGTCTGGCCAGAAAGTGCGGGCAATCCAAATGGTGTATTATGTGTGCCAGGATGACTGTTCCATGAGAAGATATTTAAAATCACTTAGGCTCAGTAATATGTGTAAGAGGTGTACAGGGGGACATAATACAGTAAGCAGTAATTGTAAACGGAGAGAAGGACTACATGCATAGGGCTAATGTATGTAAAATGCAGGGAGGTCCACAATAGTATTATCAATGTGGGTCCAGCCCACTCTAGTAACTTTAACAAAAATCTGGCTGCATCACTACATACTACCCCTCATCAGTAGTAGCCATATCAGCAAATCCGCGAGTTTGCGCCCTAAAACTCTAAATAGAAATGGACAATAACCAAAGAACTATGGAAAAGGATAGCCTGCAACAATGAACTCTAATAAGGTAGCATGAGCTTTAAAACAAACATATGTGACCCACAATGATAGATGAAAGTCCAACAGTACATTGAAAGATCCTGGAAATGTTCAGCACTTAATATGAAACAATAATATCAGTGTTAGCATATTTGTCCCTCCTTATTTGCAAAGCACAATTAGTATCAAAGCAGGAGAGACAAACAGTAGGATATGCATCTTAACTTAACATCAGTGATAAACTATAAACATATAAAAGGTGTGTGTCCACAATGTGGTATATGACGCTTATACCAGGGAAAGTGTGATGGGGTCCTTCAAATAATAAGTGCAATTATTATTAACAGTCCAGTCCCAACATTTATTTAACCCATACCACTCCTGGGATATGTCTGTCTGAAAGGTGATGCGGAGAAGTAATGCATCAAACAGTGGGAAAGCAGGAGTCCACCGCCATGCCATCTCTGCACATCAAGACCTCCAACGGTAAGAGGAGCCGGCACAAACCTAACCAGCATCGCGTCTACTCGTCTGAGACCTCCATAAGGATCCAAGCACAGTCCAGATGCTTGAGCATGGGAAAAGCAAAGCAGCTCACACGCAGGAGCTCTGTTCGCTGGCCAAGGCAGGTATGTAGAGAGAGCGCTGAGTTCAACTCCTGTTTGACAGGACATGAGCTGATCGGGTGAGCAGCTCTCAAAAGCAGCAGCTTTTAAGGACTCAGGCAGCTTCGTTAGAGGTTCTGGGGTATGCGGTAGATGCTGGGGCCCCAA
This sequence comes from Bombina bombina, assembly GCF_027579735.1. Classification (NCBI taxonomy): domain Eukaryota; kingdom Metazoa; phylum Chordata; class Amphibia; order Anura; family Bombinatoridae; genus Bombina; species Bombina bombina. The sequence continues at coordinate 866,707,574 of NC_069502.1, read as the reverse complement.
AGCATCCCCGCTCACACTTGCACTTTCACAACCGGTCAGGCATAGGCAAACTTCCTCCTGTACTTCACCGGTATTCACAGAAACAGAGACTCCGACCGGGACTGTGGTAAAAGTAGGTCTATAAGACTCTAGAAGCTTGCTTAGCTCGGCTAGGATCCAATGAGCGTCCACCATCTCATATGCAGAAGATTGGGGTAATAGTAAGAAATGTCTCATGTCACCTAGGAAAATATAGGTTAATCTGTAAAGGATATCTTCCTCACCATGTGGATAAGAAAATGGCCGCCATCCGCTCAGCCCCAGAGTAGGCCTCCGGTCCTAACTGGGATCAGCTGTATCAATGCCATATCAGGCCCTTCACCAAATAGTAAGCAGAAGTCTTATTATCTGTTCTCCGATAATTAGAGGAAGTAGGTTACTGTGAAAAGCTTTTTAAATCAATTTGTAAGCGATAGTAGCTGGAGCTGTAGAAATGTGCGTCCACTCTAATGCGTTGCTGGCTCCGCCCCCCTGTTTTTCCTTTTTTTGATCATGTTCTCTTGATATGTAACTCAGAGGAATGAACAAGTTGAAGAAAGTCCAGATGTTCTGGTATTTATTTGAAGCAACATGACATTTTTCTTCTGCAAAACAAGTTTATTTTTCCTTGTCATTCCAAGCACTAGCTTGATATAACTTAAAGAACTAATAAATTCAGAAGACTTGCATAACCAACAACTGCATAATAAAAAGACAATGTAAAACACTTAGCATAGCTGCTGTGTGTTAATTTTCCTTGTTTCATTCATTTTTTTTCTTTAAGGTGAATTTGGAATTTATACTATTTCTCCAATATGTAAGGAAAACCACAGCTAATTTAGGCTTAAATTCCCCAGTTCAAGAAGAGTTTCAAATGAGTAGAAGAATTTTTCTAACAAATTTCAACGTTATATTTATATATGTACTGTGAATTCTTGGAACATGCTCAGTTTGTGACCGTTTTAAAAGTGCTCGCCCAAACAGGGACTTGAACCCTGGACCCTCAGATTAAAAGTCTGATGCTCTACCGACTGAGCTATCCGGGCTTCGAAAGTTCCTGTAAGGATATAGTTGTGTGAGCTTTATAAAGACGGATGGTTTATGGGAATTGCAAATAGCTGCTGTGTGTTAATTTTCCTTGTTTCATTCATTTTTTTTCTTTTAGTTGAATTTGGAATTTATACTATTTCTCCAATATGTAAGGAAAACCACAGCTAATTTAGGCTTAAATTCCCCAGTTCAAGAAAAGTTTCAAATGAGTAGAAGACTTTTTCTAACAAATTTCAAAGTTATATTTATATATGTACTGTGAATTCTTGGAACATGCTCAGTTTGTGACTGTTTTAAAAGTGCTCGCCCGAACAGGGACTTGAACCCTGGACCCTCAGATTAAAAGTCTGATGCTCTACCGACTGAGCTATCCGGGCTTCGAAAGTTCCTGTAAGGAGATAGTTGTGTGCGCTTTATAAAGACGGATGGTTTATGGGAATTGCAAATAGCTGCTGTGTGTTAATTTTCCTTGTTTCATTCATTTTTTTTTCTTTTAGTTGAATTTGGAATTTATACTATTTCTCCAATATGTAAGGGAAACCACAGCTAATTTAGGCTTAAATTCCCCAGTTGAAGAAGAAATATTCTTTATGTCCTTCTGTTTTTCCTTTTTTTGATCATGTTCTCTTGATAAGTAACTCAGAGGAATGAACAAGTTGAAGAAAGTCCAGATGTTCTGGTATTTATTTGAAGCAACATGACATTTTTCTTCTGCAAAACAAGTTTATTTTTCCTTGTCATTCCAAGCACTAGCTTGATATAACTTAAAGAACTAATAAATTCAGAAGACTTGCATAACCAACAACTGCATAATGAAAAGACAATGTAAAACACTTAGCATGAATTTCAAATGAGTAGAAGACTTTTTCTAACAAATTTCAAAGTTATATTTATATATATTCACATATATACTGTGAATTCTTGGCACATGCTCAGTTTGTGACTGTTTTAAAAGTGCTCGCCCGAACAGGGACTTGAACCCTGGACCCTCTGATTAAAAGTCTGATGCTCTACCGACTGAGCTATCCGGGCTTCGAAAGTTCCTTTAAGGATATAGTTGTGTGAGCTTTATAAAGACGGATGGTTTATGGGAATTGCAAATAGCTGCTGTGTGTTAATTTTCCTTGTTTCATTCATTTTTTTTTCTTTTAGTTGAATTTGTAATTTATACTATTTCTCCAATATGTAAGGGAAACCACAGCTAATTTAGGCTTAAATTCCCCAGTTGAAGAAGAAATATTCTTTATGTCCTTCTGTTTTTCCTTTTTTTGATCATGTTCTCTTGATATGTAACTCAGAGGAATGAACAAGTTGAAGAAAGTCCAGATGTTCTGGTATTTATTTGAAGCAACATGACATTTTTCTTCTGCAAAAAAAGTTTATTTGTCCTTGTCATTGCAAGCACTAGCTTGATATAACTTAAAGAACTAATAAATTCAGAAGACTTGCATAACCAACAACTGCATAATAAAAAGACAATGTAAAAGACTTAGCATGAGTTTCAAATGAGTAGAAGACTTTTTCTAACACATTTCAAAGTTATATTTATATATATTCACATATATACTGTGAATTCTTGGAACATGCTCAGTTTGTGACTTTTTTAAAAGTACTCGCCCGAACAGGGACTTGAACCCTGGACCCTCAGATTAAAAGTCTGATGCTCTACCGACTGAGCTATCCGGGCTTTGAAAGTTCCTGTAAGGAGATAGTTGTGTGAGCTTTATAAAGACGGATGGTTTATGGGAATTGCAAATAGCTGCTGTGTGTTAATTTTCCTTGTTTCATTCATTTTTTTTCTTTTAGTTGAATTTGGAATTTATACTATTTCTCCAATATGTAAGGAAAACCACAGCTAATTTAGGCTTAAATTCCCCAGTTCAAGAAGAGTTTCAAATGAGTAGAAGACTTTTTCTAACAAATTTCAAAGTTATATTTATATATGTACTGTGAATTCTTGGAACATGCTCAGTTTGTGACTGTTTTAAAAGTGCTCGCCCAAACAGGGACTTGAAGCCTGGACCCTCAGATTAAAAGTCTGATGCTCTACCGACTGAGCTATCCGGGCTTCGAAAGTTCCTGTAAGGATATAGTTGTGTGAGCTTTATAAAGACGGATGGTTTATGGGAATTGCAAATAGCTGCTGTGTGTTAATTTTCCTTGTTTCATTCATTTTTTTTCTTTTAGTTGAATTTGGAATTTATACTATTTCTCCAATATGTAAGGAAAACCACAGCTAATTTAGGCTTAAATTCCCCAGTTCAAGAAGAGTTTCAAATGAGTAGAAGACTTTTTCTAACAAATTTCAAAGTTATATTTATATATGTACTGTGAATTCTTGGAACATGCTCAGTTTGTGACTGTTTTAAAAGTGCTCACCCGAACAGGGACTTGAACCCTGGACCCTCAGATTAAAAGTCTGATGCTCTACCGACTGAGCTATCCGGGCTTCGAAAGTTCCTGTAAGGATATAGTTGTGTGAGCTTTATAAAGATGGATGGTTTATGGGAATTGCAAATAGCTGCTGTGTGTTAATTTTCCTTGTTTCATTCATTTTTTTTTCTTTTAGTTGAATTTGGAATTTATACTATTTCTCCAATATGTAAGGGAAACCACAGCTAATTTAGGCTTAAATTCCCCAGTTGAAGAAGAAATATTCTTTATGTCCTTCTGTTTTTCCTTTTTTTGATCATGTTCTCTTGATATGTAACTCAGAGGAATGAACAAGTTGAAGAAAGTCCAGATGTTCTGGTATTTATTTGAAGCAACATGACATTTTTCTTCTGCAAAACAAGTTTATTTGTCCTTGTCATTCCAAGCACTAGCTTGATATAACTTAAAGAACTAATAAATTCAGAAGACTTGCATAACCAACAACTGCATAATAAAAAGACAATGTAAAAGACTTAGCATGAGTTTCAAATGAGTAGAAGACTTTTTCTAACACATTTCAAAGTTATATTTATATATATTCACATATATACTGTGAATTCTTGGAACATGCTCAGTTTGTGACTTTTTTAAAAGTACTCGCCCGAACAGGGACTTGAACCCTGGACCCTCAGATTAAAAGTCTGATGCTCTACCGACTGAGCTATCCGGGCTTCGAAAGTTCCTGTAAGGAGATAGTTGTGTGAGCTTTATAAAGACGGATGGTTTATGGGAATTGCAAATAGCTGCTGTGTGTTAATTTTCCTTGTTTCATTCATTTTTTTTCTTTTAGTTGAATTTGGAATTTATACTATTTCTCCAATATGTAAGGAAAACCAAGGCTAATTTAGGCTTAAATTCCCCAGTTCAAGAAGAGTTTCAAATGAGTAGAAGACTTTTTCTAACAAATTTCAAAGTTATATTTATATATGTACTGTGAATTCTTGGAACATGCTCAGTTTGTGACTGTTTTAAAAGTGCTCGCCCGAACAGGGACTTGAACCCTGGACCCTCAGATTAAAAGTCTGATGCTCTACCGACTGAGCTATCCGGGCTTCGAAAGTTCCTGTAAGGATATAGTTGTGTGAGCTTTATAAAGACGGATGGTTTATGGGAATTGCAAATAGCTGCTGTGTGTTAATTTTCCTTGTTTCATTCATTTTTTTTTCTTTTAGTTGAATTTGGAATTTATACTATTTCTCCAATATGTAAGGGAAACCACAGCTAATTTAGGCTTAAATTCCCCAGTTGAAGAAGAAATATTCTTTATGTCCTTCTGTTTTTCCTTTTTTTGATCATGTTCTCTTGATATGTAACTCAGAGGAATGAACAAGTTGAAGAAAGTCCAGATGTTCTGGTATTTATTTGAAGCAACATGACATTTTTCTTCTGCAAAACAAGTTTATTTTTCCTTGTCATTCCAAGCACTAGCTTGATATAACTTAAAGAACTAATAAATTCAGAAGACTTGCATAACCAACAACTGCATAATAAAAAGACAATGTAAAACACTTAGCATAGCTGCTGTGTGTTAATTTTCCTTGTTTCATTCATTTTTTTTCTTTAAGGTGAATTTGGAATTTATACTATTTCTCCAATATGTAAGGAAAACCACAGCTAATTTAGGCTTAAATTCCCCAGTTCAAGAAGAGTTTCAAATGAGTAGAAGAATTTTTCTAACAAATTTCAACGTTATATTTATATATGTACTGTGAATTCTTGGAACATGCTCAGTTTGTGACCGTTTTAAAAGTGCTCGCCCAAACAGGGACTTGAACCCTGGACCCTCAGATTAAAAGTCTGATGCTCTACCGACTGAGCTATCCGGGCTTCGAAAGTTCCTGTAAGGATATAGTTGTGTGAGCTTTATAAAGACGGATGGTTTATGGGAATTGCAAATAGCTGCTGTGTGTTAATTTTCCTTGTTTCATTCATTTTTTTTCTTTTAGTTGAATTTGGAATTTATACTATTTCTCCAATATGTAAGGAAAACCACAGCTAATTTAGGCTTAAATTCCCCAGTTCAAGAAAAGTTTCAAATGAGTAGAAGACTTTTTCTAACAAATTTCAAAGTTATATTTATATATGTACTGTGAATTCTTGGAACATGCTCAGTTTGTGACTGTTTTAAAAGTGCTCGCCCGTACAGGGACTTGAACCCTGGACCCTCAGATTAAAAGTCTGATGCTCTACCGACTGAGCTATCCGGGCTTCGAAAGTTCCTGTAAGGATATAGTTGTGTGAGCTTTATAAAGACGGATGGTTTATGGGAATTGCAAATAGCTGCTGTGTGTTAATTTTCCTTGTTTCATTCATTTTTTTTCTTTTAGTTGAATTTGGAATTTATACTATTTCTCCAATATGTAAGGAACACCACAGCTAATTTAGGCTTAAATTCCCCAGTTCAAGAAGAGTTTCAAATGAGTAGAAGACTTTTTCTAACAAATTTCAAAGTTATATTTATATATGTACTGTGAATTCTTGGAACATGCTCAGTTTGTGACTGTTTTAAAAGTGCTCGCCCGAACAGGGACTTGAACCCTGGACCCTCAGATTAAAAGTCTGATGCTCTACCGACTGAGCTATCCGGGCTTCGAAAGTTCCTGTAAGGATATAGTTGTGTGAGCTTTATAAAGACGGATGGTTTATGGGAATTGCAAATAGCTGCTGTGTGTTAATTTTCCTTGTTTCATTCATTTTTTTTCTTTTAGTTGAATTTGGAATTTATACTATTTCTCCAATATGTAAGGAAAACCACAGCTAATTTAGGCTTAAATTCCCCAGTTCAAGAAGAGTTTCAAATGAGTAGAAGACTTTTTCTAACAAATTTCAAAGTTATATTTATATATGTACTGTGAATTCTTGGAACATGCTCAGTTTGTGACTGTTTTAAAAGTGCTCGCCCGAACAGGGACTTGAACCCTGGACCCTCAGATTAAAAGTCTGATGCTCTACCGACTGAGCTATCCGGGCTTCGAAAGTTCTTGTAAGGATATAGTTGTGTGAGCTTTATAAAGACGGATGGTTTATGGGAATTGCAAATAGCTGCTGTGTGTTAATTTTCCTTGTTTCATTCATTTTTTTTCTTTTAGTTGAATTTGGAATTTATACTATTTCTCCAATATGTAAGGAAAACCACAGCTAATTTAGGCTTACATTCCCCAGTTCAAGAAGAGTTTCAAATGAGTAGAAGACTTTTTCTAACAAATTTCAAAGTTATATTTATATATGTACTGTGAATTCTTGGAACATGCTCAGTTTGTGACTGTTTTAAAAGTGCTCGCCCGAACAGGGACTTGAACCCTGGACCCTCAGATTAAAAGTCTGATGCTCTACCGACTGAGCTATCCGGGCTTTGAAAGTTCCTGTAAGGATATAGTTGTGTGCGCTTTATAAAGACGGATGGTCTATGGGAATTGCAAATAGCTGCCACAGCTAATTTAGGCTTAAATTCCCCAGTTCAAGAAGAGTTTCAAATGAGTAGAAGACTTTTTCTAACAAATTTCAAAGTTATATTTATATATGTACTGTGAATTCTTGGAACATGCTCAGTTTGTGACTGTTTTAAAAGTGCTCGCCCGAACAGGGACTTGAAGCCTGGACCCTCAGATTAAAAGTCTGATGCTCTACCGACTGAGCTATCCGGGCTTCGAAAGTTCCTGTAAGGATATAGTTGTGTGAGCTTTATAAAGACGGATGGTTTATGGGAATTGCAAATAGCTGCTGTGTGTTAATTTTCCTTGTTTCATTCATTTTTTTTCTTTTAGTTGAATTTGGAATTTATACTATTTCTCCAATATGTAAGGAAAACCACAGCTAATTTAGGCTTAAATTCCCCAGTTCAAGAAGAGTTTCAAATGAGTAGAAGACTTTTTCTAACAAATTTCAAAGTTATATTTATATATGTACTGTGAATTCTTGGAACATGCTCAGTTTGTGACTGTTTTAAAAGTGCTCGCCCGAACAGGGACTTGAACCCTGGACCCTCAGATTAAAAGTCTGATGCTCTACCGACTGAGCTATCCGGGCTTCGAAAGTTCCTGTAAGGATATAGTTGTGTGAGCTTTATAAAGACGGATGGTTTATGGGAATTGCAAATAGCTGCTGTGTGTTAATTTTCCTTGTTTCATTCATTTTTTTTCTTTTAGTTGAATTTGGAATTTATACTATTTCTCCAATATGTAAGGAAAACCACAGCTAATTTAGGCTTAAATTCCCCAGTTCAAGAAGAGTTTCAAATGAGTAGAAGACTTTTTCTAACAAATTTCAAAGTTATATTTATATATGTACTGTGAATTCTTGGAACATGCTCAGTTTGTGACTGTTTTAAAAGTGCTCGCCCGAACAGGGACTTGAAGCCTGGACCCTCAGATTAAAAGTCTGATGCTCTACCGACTGAGCTATCCGGGCTTCGAAAGTTCCTGTAAGGATATAGTTGTGTGAGCTTTATAAAGACGGATGGTTTATGGGAATTGCAAATAGCTGCTGTGTGTTAATTTTCCTTGTTTCATTCATTTTTTTTCTTTTAGTTGAATTTGGAATTTATACTATTTCTCCAATATGTAAGGAAAACCACAGCTAATTTAGGCTTAAATTCCCCAGTTCAAGAAGAGTTTCAAATGAGTAGAAGACTTTTTCTAACAAATTTCAAAGTTATATTTATATATGTACTGTGAATTCTTGGAACATGCTCAGTTTGTGACTGTTTTAAAAGTGCTCGCCCGAACAGGGACTTGAACCCTGGACCCTCAGATTAAAAGTCTGATGCTCTACCGACTGAGCTATCCGGGCTTCGAAAGTTCCTGGAAGGATATAGTTGTGTGAGCTTTATAAAGACGGATGGTTTATGGGAATTGCAAATAGCTGCTGTGTGTTAATTTTCCTTGTTTCATTCATTTTTTTTTTCTTTTAGTTGAATTTGGAATTTATACTATTTCTCCAATATGTAAGGGAAACCACAGCTAATTTAGGCTTAAATTCCCCAGTTGAAGAAGAAATATTCTTTATGTCCTTCTGTTTTTCCTTTTTTTGATCATGTTCTCTTGATAAGTAACTCAGAGGAATGAACAAGTTGAAGAAAGTCCAGATGTTCTGGTATTTATTTGAAGCAACATGACATTTTTCTTCTGCAAAACAAGTTTATTTTTCCTTGTCATTCCAAGCACTAGCTTGATATAACTTAAAGAACTAATAAATTCAGAAGACTTGCATAACCAACAACTGCATAATGAAAAGACAATGTAAAACACTTAGCATGAATTTCAAATGAGTAGAAGACTTTTTCTAACAAATTTCAAAGTTATATTTATATATATTCACATATATACTGTGAATTCTTGGAACATGCTCAGTTTGTGACTGTTTTAAAAGTGCTCGCCCGAACAGGGACTTGAACCCTGGACCCTCAGATTAAAAGTCTGATGCTCTACCGACTGAGCTATCCGGGCTTCGAAAGTTCCTGTAAGGATATAGTTGTGTGAGCTTTATAAAGACGGATGGTTTATGGGAATTGCAAATAGCTGCTGTGTGTTAATTTTCCTTGTTTCATTCATTTTTTTTCTTTTAGTTGAATTTGGAATTTATACTATTTCTCCAATATGTAAGGAAAACCACAGCTAATTTAGGCTTAAATTCCCCAGTTCAAGAAGAGTTTCAAATGAGTAGAAGACTTTTTCTAACAAATTTCAAAGTTATATTTATATATGTACTGTGAATTCTTGGAACATGCTCAGTTTGTGACTGTTTTAAAAGTGCTCGCCCGAACAGGGACTTGAACCCTGGACCCTCAGATTAAAAGTCTGATGCTCTACCGACTGAGCTATCCGGGCTTCGAAAGTTCCTGTAAGGATATAGTTGTGTGAGCTTTATAAAGACGGATGGTTTATGGGAATTGCAAATAGCTGCTGTGTGTTAATTTTCCTTGTTTCATTCATTTTTTTTTTCTTTTAGTTGAATTTGGAATTTATACTATTTCTCCAATATGTAAGGGAACCACAGCTAATTTAGGCTTAAATTCCCCAGTTGAAGAAGAAATATTCTTTATGTTCCTTCTGTTTTTCCTTTTTTTTTTTTTTTTTTTTTTTTTTTTTTTTTATTGAGGTTGTGCAAAAGTGTTACAACATATATGAAACAACACAACATAAAAACAAGTAGAAATAGTACATTACAGTTTGATAATTTCTATATAAGTAGAAGAGTGCAATTTTTAATATGTATAATCTTATAGAAAAGATTGGAACCTCTTTTTATAAATTAAAATGAATAGTGTGAATGGTCACTTCTGGGTTGGTAAGCTTAAAGTAAGTTAGCAATTAACATGGTATATAGAAACAAAAGGGATATTATTGGAGTATTACTCCACTGTGTAAATAGTATGGTAAAATATGTAGAAACAACAGTTTGGTTGCGGGCATAGGCAAGAGAAGCCACATAGTTAACCCTCCAAGGGTAGGAGGTATATTATGAAGGGGTGGGGGGGGGGGAGGTGGTAAATTAAATACAATAACTACAGTATATTACTTGTGAAACTGTCAAACCATGGTGAACTAGCTTGAGGAAGATAAGCATATCTCAAACATAAGGAACCAGTTTAGCAGTCAGTAAACTATAAATGTAGAGCTGGTACATGTGAGGCGAAATATAACAAGTAAATTGCTTATATTGATGGTTAAAACATTCGGTAGTTACTATGAAAACATCAATTTAAGACCAGACTTATTCGAACTACAGTATATTACTTGTGAAACTGTCAAACCATGGTGAACTAGCTTGAGGAAGATAAAGCATATCTCAAACATAAGGAACCAGTTTAGCAGTCAGTAAACTATAAATGTAGAGCTGGTACATGTGAGGCGAAATATAACAAGTAAATTGCTTATATTGATGGTTAAAACATTCGGTAGTTACTATGAAAACATCAATTTAAGACCAGGCTTATTCGTGTACATTAAACCCCCATATATCTCATAATAAGTGAAAAAAGGTGAGGGGTTAAAACCCACAGTTATCAACCCTGAGAGGTTGTGTAAAGCTACAAAGGGTGGTACATTGACAACACATTTGGAACCTATCAGGGTCAACACACATAAATAAACCATAGGGGCTCTACAAAGACCATGGGTAAGTATCAGGGCTGGTAAAATAAAGTCTGGCCAGAAAGTGCGGGCAATCCAAATGGTGTATTATGTGTGCCAGGATGACTGTTCCATGAGAAGATATTTAAAATCACTTAGGCTCAGTAATATGTGTAAGAGGTGTACAGGGGGACATAATACAGTAAGCAGTAATTGTAAACGGAGAGAAGGACTACATGCATAGGGCTAATGTATGTAAAATGCAGGGAGGTCCACAATAGTATTATCAATGTGGGTCCAGCCCACTCTAGTAACTTTAACAAAAATCTGGCTGCATCACTACATTACTACCCCCTCATCAGTAGTAGCCATATCAGCAAATCCGCGAGTTTGCGCCCTAAAACTCTAAATAGAAATGGACAATAACCAAAGAACTATGGAAAAGGATAGCCCTGCAACAATGAACTCTAATAAGGTAGCATGAGCTTTAAAACAAACATATGTGACCCCACAATGATAGATGAAAGTCCAACAGTACATTGAAAGATCCTGGAAATGTTCAGCACTTAATATGAAACAATAATATCAGTGTTAGCATATTTGTCCCCTCCTTATTTGCAAAGCACAATTAGTATCAAAGCAGGAGAGACAAACAGTAGGATATGCATCTTAACTTAACATCAGTGATAAACTATAAACATATAAAAGGTGTGTGTCCACAATGTGGTATATGACGCTTATACCAGGGAAAGTGTGATGGGGTCCTTCAAATAATAAGTGCAATTATTATTAACAGTCCAGTCCCAACATTTATTTAACCCATACCACTCCTGGGATATGTCTGTCTGAAAGGTGATGCGGAGAAGTAATGCATCAAACAGTGGGAAAGCAGGAGTCCACCGCCATGCCATCTCTGCACATCAAGACCTCCAACGGTAAGAGGAGCCGGCACAAACCTAACCAGCATCGCGTCTACTCGTCTGAGACTCCATAAGGATCCAAGCACAGTCCAGATGCTTGAGCATGGGAAAAGCAAAGCAGCTCACACGCAGGAGCTCTGTTCGCTGGCCAAGGCAGGTATGTAGAGAGAGCGCTGAGTTCAACTCCTGTTTGACAGGACATGAGCTGATCGGGTGAGCAGCTCTCAAAAGCAGCAGCTTTTAAGGACTCAGGCAGCTTCGTTAGAGGTTCTGGGGTATGCGGTAGATGCTGGGGCCCCAAAGCATCCCCGCTCACACTTGCACTTTCACAACCGGTCAGCATAGGCAAACTTCCTCCTGTACTTCACCGGTATTCACAGAAACAGAGACTCCGACCGGGACTGTGGTAAAAGTAGGTCTATAAGATCTCTAGAAGCTTGCTTAGCTCGGCTAGGATCCAATGAGCGTCCACCATCTCATATGCAGAAGATTGGGGTAATAGTAAGAAATGTCTCATGTCACCTAGGAAAATATAGGTTAATCTGTAAAGGATATCTTCCTCACCATGTGGATAAGAAAATGGCCGCCATCCGCTCAGCCCCAGAGTAGGCCTCCGGTCCTAACTGGGATCAGCTGTATCAATGCCATATCAGGCCCTTCACCAAATAGTAAGCAGAAGTCTTATTATCTGTTCTCCGATAATTAGGAGGAAGTAGGTTACTGTGAAAAGCTTTTTAAATCAATTTGTAAGCGATAGTAGCTGGAGCTGTAGAAATGTGCGTCCACTCTAATGCGTTGCTGGCTCCGCCCCCCTGTTTTTCCTTTTTTTGATCATGTTCTCTTGATATGTAACTCAGAGGAATGAACAAGTTGAAGAAAGTCCAGATGTTCTGGTATTTATTTGAAGCAACATGACATTTTTCTTCTGCAAAACAAGTTTATTTGTCCTTGTCATTCCAAGCACTAGCTTGATATAACTTAAAGAACTAATAAATTCAGAAGACTTGCATAACCAACAACTGCATAATAAAAAGACAATGTAAAACACTTAGCATGAGTTTCAAATGAGTAGAAGACTTTTTCTAACAAATTTCAAAGTTATATTTATATATATTCACATATATACTGTGAATTCTTGGAACATGCTCAGTTTGTGACTGTTTTAAAAGTGCTCGCCCGAACAGGGACTTGAACCCTGGACCCTCAGATTAAAAGTCTGATGCTCTACCGACTGAGCTATCCGGGCTTCGAAAGTTCCTGTAAGGTTTATGGGAATTGCAAATAGCTGCTGTGTGTTAATTTTCCTTGTTTCATTCATTTTTTTTTCTTTTAGTTGAATTTGGAATTTATACTATTTCTCCAATATGTAAGGGAAACCACAGCTAATTTAGGCTTAAATTCCCCAGTTGAAGAAGAAATATTCTTTATGTCCTTCTGTTTTTCCTTTTTTTGATCATGTTCTCTTGATATGTAACTCAGAGGAATGAACAAGTTGAAGAAAGTCCAGATGTTCTGGTATTTATTTGAAGCAACATGACATTTTTCTTCTGCAAAACAAGTTTATTTTTCCTTGTCATTCCAAGCACTAGCTTGATATAACTTAAAGAACTAATAAATTCAGAAGACTTGCATAACCAACAACTGCATAATAAAAAGACAATGTAAAACACTTAGCATGAGTTTCAAATGAGTAGAAGACTTTTTCTAACAAATTTCAAAGTTATATTTATATATATTCACATATATACTGTGAATTCTTGGAACATGCTCAGTTTGTGACTGTTTTAAAAGTGCTCGCCCGAACAGGGACTTGAACCCTCAGATTAAAAGTCTGATGCTCTACCGACTGAGCTATCCGGGCTTCGAAAGTTCCTGTAAGGATATAGTTGTGTGAGCTTTATAAAGACGGATGGTTTATGGGAATTGCAAATAGCTGCTGTGTGTTAATTTTCCTTGTTTCATTCATTTTTTTTTCTTTTAGTTGAATTTGGAATTTATACTATTTCTCCAATATGTAAGGGAAACCACAGCTAATTTAGGCTTAAATTCCCCAGTTGAAGAAGAAATATTCTTTATGTCCTTCTGTTTTTCCTTTTTTTGATCATGTTCTCTTGATATGTAACTCAGAGGAATGAACAAGTTGAAGAAAGTCCAGATGTTCTGGTATTTATTTGAAGCAACATGACATTTTTCTTCTGCAAAACAAGTTTATTTGTCCTTGTCATTCCAAGCACTAGCTTGATATAACTTAAAGAACTAATAAATTCAGAAGACTTGCATAACCAACAACTGCATAATAAAAAGACAATGTAAAACACTTAGCATGAGTTTCAAATGAGTAGAAGACTTTTTCTAACACATTTCAAAGTTATATTTATATATATTCACATATATACTGTGAATTCTTGGAACATGCTCAGTTTGTGACTGTTTTAAAAGTGCTCGCCCGAACAGGGACTTGAACCCTGGACCCTCAGATTAAAAGTCTGATGCTCTACCGACTGAGCTATCCGGGCTTCGAAAGTTCCTGTAAGGATATAGTTGTGTGAGCTTTATAAAGACGGATGGTTTATGGGAATTGCAAATAGCTGCTGTGTGTTAATTTTCCTTGTTTCATTCATTTTTTTTTCTTTTAGTTGAATTTGGAATTTATACTATTTCTCCAATATGTAAGGGAAACCACAGCTAATTTAGGCTTAAATTCCCCAGTTGAAGAAGAAATATTCTTTATGTCCTTCTGTTTTTCCTTTTTTTGATCATGTTCTCTTGATATGTAACTCAGAGGAATGAACAAGTTGAAGAAAGTCCAGATGTTCTGGTATTTATTTGAAGCAACATGACATTTTTCTTCTGCAAAACAAGTTTATTTGTCCTTGTCATTCCAAGCACTAGCTTGATATAACTTAAAGAACTAATAAATTCAGAAGACTTGCATAACCAACAACTGCATAATAAAAAGACAATGTAAAACACTTAGCATGAGTTTCAAATGAGTAGAAGACTTTTTCTAACACATTTCAAAGTTATATTTATATATATTCACATATATACTGTGAATTCTTGGAACAAGCTCAGTTTGTGACTGTTTTAAAAGTGCTCGCCCGAACAGGGACTTGAACCCTCAGATTAAAAGTCTGATGCTCTACCGACTGAGCTATCCGGGCTTCGAAAGTTCCTGTAAGGATATAGTTGTGTGAGCTTTATAAAGACGGATGGTTTATGGGAATTGCAAATAGCTGCTGTGTGTTAATTTTCCTTGTTTCATTCATTTTTTTTTCTTTTAGTTGAATTTGGAATTTATACTATTTCTCCAATATGTAAGGGAAACCACAGCTAATTTAGGCTTAAATTCCCCAGTTGAAGAAGAAATATTCTTTATGTCCTTCTGTTTTTCCTTTTTTTGATCATGTTCTCTTGATATGTAACTCAGAGGAATGAACAAGTTGAAGAAAGTCCAGATGTTCTGGTATTTATTTGAAGCAACATGACATTTTTCTTCTGCAAAACAAGTTTATTTGTCCTTGTCATTCCAAGCACTAGCTTGATATAACTTAAAGAACTAATAAATTCAGAAGACTTGCATAACCAACAACTGCATAATAAAAAGACAATGTAAAACACTTAGCATGAGTTTCAAATGAGTAGAAGACTTTTTCTAACACATTTCAAAGTTATATTTATATATATTCACATATATACTGTGAATTCTTGGAACATGCTCAGTTTGTGACTGTTTTAAAAGTGCTCGCCCGAACAGGGACTTGAACCCTCAGATTAAAAGTCTGATGCTCTACCGACTGAGCTATCCGGGCTTCGAAAGTTCCTGTAAGGATATAGTTGTGTGAGCTTTATAAAGACGGATGGTTTATGGGAATTGCAAATAGCTGCTGTGTGTTAATTTTCCTTGTTTCATTCATTTTTTTTTCTTTTAGTTGAATTTGGAATTTATACTATTTCTCCAATATGTAAGGGAAACCACAGCTAATTTAGGCTTAAATTCCCCAGTTGAAGAAGAAATATTCTTTATGTCCTTCTGTTTTTCCTTTTTTTGATCATGTTCTCTTGATATGTAACTCAGAGGAATGAACAAGTTGAAGAAAGTCCAGATGTTCTGGTATTTATTTGAAGCAACATGACATTTTTCTTCTGCAAAACAAGTTTATTTTTCCTTGTCATTCCAAGCACTAGCTTGATATAACTTAAAGAACTAATAAATTCAGAAGACTTGCATAACCAACAACTGCATAATGAAAAGACAATGTAAAACACTTAGCATGAGTTTCAAATGAGTAGAAGACTTTTTCTAACAAATTTCAAAGTTATATTTATATATATTCACATATATACTGTGAATTCTTGGAACAAGCTCAGTTTGTGACTGTTTTAAAAGTGCTCGCCCGAACAGGGACTTGAACCCTCAGATTAAAAGTCTGATGCTCTACCGACTGAGCTATCCGGGCTTCGAAAGTTCCTGTAAGGATATAGTTGTGTGAGCTTTATAAAGACGGATGGTTTATGGGAATTGCAAATAGCTGCTGTGTGTTAATTTTCCTTGTTTCATTCATTTTTTTTTCTTTTAGTTGAATTTGGAATTTATACTATTTCTCCAATATGTAAGGGAAACCACAGCTAATTTAGGCTTAAATTCCCCAGTTGAAGAAGAAATATTCTTTATGTCCTTCTGTTTTTCCTTTTTTTGATCATGTTCTCTTGATATGTAACTCAGAGGAATGAACAAGTTGAAGAAAGTCCAGATGTTCTGGTATTTATTTGAAGCAACATGACATTTTTCTTCTGCAAAACAAGTTTATTTGTCCTTGTCATTCCAAGCACTAGCTTGATATAACTTAAAGAACTAATAAATTCAGAAGACTTGCATAACCAACAACTGCATAATAAAAAGACAATGTAAAACACTTAGCATGAGTTTCAAATGAGTAGAAGACTTTTTCTAACAAATTTCAAAGTTATATTTATATATATTCACATATATACTGTGAATTCTTGGAACATGCTCAGTTTGTGACTGTTTTAAAAGTGCTCGCCCGAACAGGGACTTGAACCCTGGACCCTCAGATTAAAAGTCTGATGCTCTACCGACTGAGCTATCCGGGCTTCGAAAGTTCCTGTAAGGATATAGTTGTGTGAGCTTTATAAAGACGGATGGTTTATGGGAATTGCAAATAGCTGCTGTGTGTTAATTTTCCTTGTTTCATTCATTTTTTTTTCTTTTAGTTGAATTTGGAATTTGTACAATTTCTCCAATATGTAAGGAAAACCACAGCTAATTTAGGCTTAAATTCCCCAGTTCAAGAAGAGTTTCAAATGAGTAGAAGACTTTTTCTAACAAATTTCAAAGTTATATTTATATATGTACTGTGAATTCTTGGAACATGCTCAGTTTGTGACTGTTTTAAAAGTGCTCGCCCGAACAGGGACTTGAACCCTGGACCCTCAGATTAAAAGTCTGATGCTCTACCGACTGAGCTATCCGGGCTTCGAAAGTTCCTGTAAGGATATAGTTGTGTGAGCTTTATAAAGACGGATGGTTTATGGGAATTGCAAATAGCTGCTGTGTGTTAATTTTCCTTGTTTCATTCATTTTTTTTTCTTTTAGTTGAATTTGGAATTTATACTATTTCTCCAATATGTAAGGGAAACCACAGCTAATTTAGGCTTAAATTCCCCAGTTGAAGAAGAAATATTCTTTATGTCCTTCTGTTTTTCCTTTTTTTGATCATGTTCTCTTGATATGTAACTCAGAGGAATGAACAAGTTGAAGAAAGTCCAGATGTTCTGGTATTTATTTGAAGCAACATGACATTTTTCTTCTGCAAAACAAGTTTATTTGTCCTTGTCATTCCAAGCACTAGCTTGATATAACTTAAAGAACTAATAAATTCAGAAGACTTGCATAACCAACAACTGCATAATAAAAAGACAATGTAAAACACTTAGCATGAGTTTCAAATGAGTAGAAGACTTTTTCTAACACATTTCAAAGTTATATTTATATATATTCACATATATACTGTGAATTCTTGGAACATGCTCAGTTTGTGACTGTTTTAAAAGTGCTCGCCCGAACAGGGACTTGAACCCTGGACCCTCAGATTAAAAGTCTGATGCTCTACCGACTGAGCTATCCGGGCTTCGAAAGTTCCTGTAAGGATATAGTTGTGTGAGCTTTATAAAGACGGATGGTTTATGGGAATTGCAAATAGCTGCTGTGTGTTAATTTTCCTTGTTTCATTCATTTTTTTTTCTTTTAGTTGAATTTGGAATTTATACTATTTCTCCAATATGTAAGGAAAACCACAGCTAATTTAGGCTTAAATTCCCCAGTTCAAGAAGAGTTTCAAATGAGTAGAAGACTTTTTCTAACAAATTTCAAAGTTATATTTATATATGTACTGTGAATTCTTGGAACATGCTCAGTTTGTGACTGTTTTAAAAGTGCTCGCCCGAACAGGGACTTGAACCCTGGACCCTCAGATTAAAAGTCTGATGCTCTACCGACTGAGCTATCCGGGCTTCGAAAGTTCCTGTAAGGATATAGTTGTGTGAGCTTTATAAAGATGGATGGTTTATGGGAATTGCAAATAGCTGCTGTGTGTTAATTTTCCTTGTTTCATTCATTTTTTTTCTTTTAGTTGAATTTGGAATTTATACTATTTCTCCAATATGTAAGGAAAACCACAGCTAATTTAGGCTTAAATTCCCCAGTTCAAGAAGAGTTTCAAATGAGTAGAAGACTTTTTCTAACAAATTTCAAAGTTATATTTATATATGTACTGTGAATTCTTGGAACATGCTCAGTTTGTGACTGTTTTAAAAGTGCTCGCCCGAACAGGGACTTGAACCCTGGACCCTCAGATTAAAAGTCTGATGCTCTACCGACTGAGCTATCCGGGCTTCGAAAGTTCCTGTAAGGATATAGTTGTGTGAGCTTTATAAAGACGGATGGTTTATGGGAATTGCAAATAGCTGCTGTGTGTTAATTTTCCTTGTTTCATTCATTTTTTTTCTTTTAGTTGAATTTGGAATTTATACTATTTCTCCAATATGTAAGGAAAACCACAGCTAATTTAGGCTTAAATTCCCCAGTTCAAGAAGAGTTTCAAATGAGTAGAAGACTTTTTCTAACAAATTTCAAAGTTATATTTATATATGTACTGTGAATTCTTGGAACATGCTCAGTTTGTGACTGTTTTAAAAGTGCTCGCCCGAACAGGGACTTGAACCCTGGACCCTCAGATTAAAAGTCTGATGCTCTACCGACTGAGCTATCCAGGCTTCGAAAGTTCCTGTAAGGATATAGTTGTGTGAGCTTTATAAAGACGGATGGTTTATGGGAATTGCAAATAGCTGCTGTGTGTTAATTTTCCTTGTTTCATTCATTTTTTTTCTTTTAGTTGAATTTGGAATTTATACTATTTCTCCAATATGTAAGGGAAACCACAGCTAATTTAGGCTTAAATTCCCTAGTTCAAGAAGAAATATTCTTTATGTCCTTCTGTTTTTCCTTTTTTTGATCATGTTCTCTTGATATGTAACTCAGAGGAATGAACAAGTTGAAGAAAGTCCAGATGTTCTGGTATTTATTTGAAGCAACATGACATTTTTCTTCTGCAAAACAAGTTTATTTTTCCTTGTCATTCCAAGCACTAGCTTGATATAACTTAAAGAACTAATAAATTCAGAAGACTTGCATAACCAACAACTGCATAATAAAAAGACAATGTAAAACACTTAGCATGAGTTTCAAATGAGTAGAAGACTTTTTCTAACAAATTTCAAAGTTATATTTATATATATTCACATATATACTGTGAATTCTTGGAACAAGCTCAGTTTGTGACTGTTTTAAAAGTGCTCGCCCGAACAGGGACTTGAACCCTCAGATTAAAAGTCTGATGCTCTACCGACTGAGCTATCCGGGCTTCGAAAGTTCCTGTAAGGATATAGTTGTGTGAGCTTTATAAAGACGGATGGTTTATGGGAATTGCAAATAGCTGCTGTGTGTTAATTTTCCTTGTTTCATTCATTTTTTTTTCTTTTAGTTGAATTTGGAATTTATACTATTTCTCCAATATGTAAGGGAAACCACAGCTAATTTAGGCTTAAATTCCCCAGTTGAAGAAGAAATATTCTTTATGTCCTTCTGTTTTTCCTTTTTTTGATCATGTTCTCTTGATATGTAACTCAGAGGAATGAACAAGTTGAAGAAAGTCCAGATGTTCTGGTATTTATTTGAAGCAACATGACATTTTTCTTCTGCAAAACAAGTTTATTTGTCCTTGTCATTCCAAGCACTAGCTTGATATAACTTAAAGAACTAATAAATTCAGAAGACTTGCATAACCAACAACTGCATAATAAAAAGACAATGTAAAACACTTAGCATGAGTTTCAAATGAGTAGAAGACTTTTTCTAACACATTTCAAAGTTATATTTATATATATTCACATATATACTGTGAATTCTTGGAACATGCTCAGTTTGTGACTGTTTTAAAAGTGCTCGCCCGAACAGGGACTTGAACCCTGGACCCTCAGATTAAAAGTCTGATGCTCTACCGACTGAGCTATCCGGGCTTCGAAAGTTCCTGTAAGGATATAGTTGTGTGAGCTTTATAAAGATGGATGGCTTATGGGAATTGCAAATAGCTGCTGTGTGTTAATTTTCCTTGTTTCATTCATTTTTTTTCTTTTAGTTGAATTTGGAATTTATACTATTTCTCCAATATGTAAGGAAAACCACAGCTAATTTAGGCTTAAATTCCCCAGTTCAAGAAGAGTTTCAAATGAGTAGAAGACTTTTTCTAACAAATTTCAAAGTTATATTTATATATGTACTGTGAATTCTTGGAACATGCTCAGTTTGTGACTGTTTTAAAAGTGCTCGCCCGAACAGGGACTTGAACCCTGGACCCTCAGATTAAAAGTCTGATGCTCTACCGACTGAGCTATCCGGGCTTCGAAAGTTCCTGTAAGGATATAGTTGTGTGAGCTTTATAAAGACGGATGGTTTATGGGAATTGCAAATAGCTGCTGTGTGTTAATTTTCCTTGTTTCATTCATTTTTTTTTCTTTTAGTTGAATTTGGAATTTATACTATTTCTCCAATATGTAAGGAAAACCACAGCTAATTTAGGCTTAAATTCCCCAGTTCAAGAAGAGTTTCAAATGAGTAGAAGACTTTTTCTAACAAATTTCAAAGTTATATTTATATATGTACTGTGAATTCTTGGAACATGCTCAGTTTGTGACTGTTTTAAAAGTGCTCGCCCGAACAGGGACTTGAACCCTGGACCCTCAGATTAAAAGTCTGATGCTCTACCGACTGAGCTATCCGGGCTTCGAAAGTTCCTGTAAGGATATAGTTGTGTGAGCTTTATAAAGACGGATGGTTTATGGGAATTGCAAATAGCTGCTGTGTGTTAATTTTCCTTGTTTCATTCATTTTTTTTTCTTTTAGTTGAATTTGGAATTTATACTATTTCTCCAATATGTAAGGGAAACCACAGCTAATTTAGGCTTAAATTCCCCAGTTGAAGAAGAAATATTCTTTATGTCCTTCTGTTTTTCCTTTTTTTGATCATGTTCTCTTGATATGTAACTCAGAGGAATGAACAAGTTGAAGAAAGTCCAGATGTTCTG
Organism: Bombina bombina; assembly: GCF_027579735.1. NCBI lineage: Eukaryota > Metazoa > Chordata > Amphibia > Anura > Bombinatoridae > Bombina > Bombina bombina. The sequence goes on along the minus strand of NC_069502.1, from coordinate 866,686,420 downwards.
GTATTTATTTGAAGCAACATGACATTTTTCTTCTGCAAAACAAGTTTATTTGTCCTTGTCATTCCAAGCACTAGCTTGATATAACTTAAAGAACTAATAAATTCAGAAGACTTGCATAACCAACAACTGCATAATAAAAAGACAATGTAAAACACTTAGCATGAGTTTCAAATGAGTAGAAGACTTTTTCTAACAAATTTCAAAGTTATATTTATATATATTCACATATATACTGTGAATTCTTGGAACAAGCTCAGTTTGTGACTGTTTTAAAAGTGCTCGCCCGAACAGGGACTTGAACCCTCAGATTAAAAGTCTGATGCTCTACCGACTGAGCTATCCGGGCTTCGAAAGTTCCTGTAAGGATATAGTTGTGTGAGCTTTATAAAGACGGATGGTTTATGGGAATTGCAAATAGCTGCTGTGTGTTAATTTTCCTTGTTTCATTCATTTTTTTTTCTTTTAGTTGAATTTGGAATTTATACTATTTCTCCAATATGTAAGGGAAACCACAGCTAATTTAGGCTTAAATTCCCCAGTTGAAGAAGAAATATTCTTTATGTCCTTCTGTTTTTCCTTTTTTTGATCATGTTCTCTTGATATGTAACTCAGAGGAATGAACAAGTTGAAGAAAGTCCAGATGTTCTGGTATTTATTTGAAGCAACATGACATTTTTCTTCTGCAAAACAAGTTTATTTGTCCTTGTCATTCCAAGCACTAGCTTGATATAACTTAAAGAACTAATAAATTCAGAAGACTTGCATAACCAACAACTGCATAATAAAAAGACAATGTAAAACACTTAGCATGAGTTTCAAATGAGTAGAAGACTTTTTCTAACAAATTTCAAAGTTATATTTATATATATTCACATATATACTGTGAATTCTTGGAACATGCTCAGTTTGTGACTGTTTTAAAAGTGCTCGCCCGAACAGGGACTTGAACCCTGGACCCTCAGATTAAAAGTCTGATGCTCTACCGACTGAGCTATCCGGGCTTCGAAAGTTCCTGTAAGGATATAGTTGTGTGAGCTTTATAAAGACGGATGGTTTATGGGAATTGCAAATAGCTGCTGTGTGTTAATTTTCCTTGTTTCATTCATTTTTTTTCTTTTAGTTGAATTTGGAATTTGTACAATTTCTCCAATATGTAAGGAAAACCACAGCTAATTTAGGCTTAAATTCCCCAGTTCAAGAAGAGTTTCAAATGAGTAGAAGACTTTTTCTAACAAATTTCAAAGTTATATTTATATATGTACTGTGAATTCTTGGAACATGCTCAGTTTGTGACTGTTTTAAAAGTGCTCGCCCGAACAGGGACTTGAACCCTGGACCCTCAGATTAAAAGTCTGATGCTCTACCGACCTTGTTTCATTCATTTTTTTTTTCTTTTAGTTGAATTTGGAATTTATACTATTTCTCCAATATGTAAGGGAAACCACAGCTAATTTAGGCTTAAATTCCCCAGTTGAAGAAGAAATATTCTTTATGTCCTTCTGTTTTTCCTTTTTTTGATCATGTTCTCTTGATAAGTAACTCAGAGGAATGAACAAGTTGAAGAAAGTCCAGATGTTCTGGTATTTATTTGAAGCAACATGACATTTTTCTTCTGCAAAACAAGTTTATTTGTCCTTGTCATTCCAAGCACTAGCTTGATATAACTTAAAGAACTAATAAATTCAGAAGACTTGCATAACCAACAACTGCATAATAAAAAGACAATGTAAAACACTTAGCATGAGTTTCAAATGAGTAGAAGACTTTTTCTAACAAATTTCAAAGTTATATTTATATATATTCACATATATACTGTGAATTCTTGGAACAAGCTCAGTTTGTGACTGTTTTAAAAGTGCTCGCCCAAACAGGGACTTGAACCCTCAGATTAAAAGTCTGATGCTCTACCGACTGAGCTATCCGGGCTTCGAAAGTTCCTGTAAGGATATAGTTGTGTGAGCTTTATAAAGACGGATGGTTTATGGGAATTGCAAATAGCTGCTGTGTGTTAATTTTCCTTGTTTCATTCATTTTTTTTTCTTTTAGTTGAATTTGGAATTTATACTATTTCTCCAATATGTAAGGGAAACCACAGCTAATTTAGGCTTAAATTCCCCAGTTGAAGAAGAAATATTCTTTATGTCCTTCTGTTTTTCCTTTTTTTGATCATGTTCTCTTGATATGTAACTCAGAGGAATGAACAAGTTGAAGAAAGTCCAGATGTTCTGGTATTTATTTGAAGCAACATGACATTTTTCTTCTGCAAAACAAGTTTATTTGTCCTTGTCATTCCAAGCACTAGCTTGATATAACTTAAAGAACTAATAAATTCAGAAGACTTGCATAACCAACAACTGCATAATAAAAAGACAATGTAAAACACTTAGCATGAGTTTCAAATGAGTAGAAGACTTTTTCTAACACATTTCAAAGTTATATTTATATATATTCACATATATACTGTGAATTCTTGGAACATGCTCAGTTTGTGACTGTTTTAAAAGTGCTCGCCCGAACAGGGACTTGAACCCTGGACCCTCAGATTAAAAGTCTGATGCTCTACCGACTGAGCTATCCGGGCTTCGAAAGTTCCTGTAAGGATATAGTTGTGTGAGCTTTATAAAGATGGATGGCTTATGGGAATTGCAAATAGCTGCTGCTGTGTTAATTTTCCTTGTTTCATTAATTTTTTTTTCTTTTAGTTGAATTTGGAATTTGTACAATTTCTCCAATATGTAAGGAAAACCACAGCTAATTTAGGCTTAAATTCCCCAGTTCAAGAAGAGTTTCAAATGAGTAGAAGACTTTTTCTAACAAATTTCAAAGTTATATTTATATATGTACTGTGAATTCTTGGAACATGCTCAGTTTGTGACTGTTTTAAAAGTGCTCGCCCGAACAGGGACTTGAACCCTGGACCCTCAGATTAAAAGTCTGATGCTCTACCGACTGAGCTATCCGGGCTTCGAAAGTTCCTGTAAGGATTTTTTTTCTTTTAGTTGAATTTGGAATTTATACTATTTCTCCAATATGTAAGGGAAACCACAGCTAATTTAGGCTTAAATTCCCCAGTTGAAGAAGAAATATTCTTTATGTCCTTCTGTTTTTCCTTTTTTTGATCATGTTCTCTTGATATGTAACTCAGAGGAATGAACAAGTTGAAGAAAGTCCAGATGTTCTGGTATTTATTTGAAGCAACATGACATTTTTCTTCTGCAAAACAAGTTTATTTGTCCTTGTCATTCCAAGCACTAGCTTGATATAACTTAAAGAACTAATAAATTCAGAAGACTTGCATAACCAACAACTGCATAATAAAAAGACAATGTAAAACACTTAGCATGAGTTTCAAATGAGTAGAAGACTTTTTCTAACACATTTCAAAGTTATATTTATATATATTCACATATATACTGTGAATTCTTGGAACATGCTCAGTTTGTGACTGTTTTAAAAGTGCTCGCCCGAACAGGGACTTGAACCCTGGACCCTCAGATTAAAAGTCTGATGCTCTACCGACTGAGCTATCCGGGCTTCGAAAGTTCCTGTAAGGATATAGTTGTGTGAGCTTTATAAAGACGGATGGCTTATGGGAATTGCAAATAGCTGCTGTGTGTTAATTTTCCTTGTTTCATTCATTTTTTTTTCTTTTAGTTGAATTTGGAATTTGTACAATTTCTCCAATATGTAAGGAAAACCACAGCTAATTTAGGCTTAAATTCCCCAGTTCAAGAAGAGTTTCAAATGAGTAGAAGACTTTTTCTAACAAATTTCAAAGTTATATTTATATATGTACTGTGAATTCTTGGAACATGCTCAGTTTGTGACTGTTTTAAAAGTGCTCGCCCGAACAGGGACTTGAACCCTGGACCCTCAGATTAAAAGTCTGATGCTCTACCGACTGAGCTATCCGGGCTTCGAAAGTTCCTGTAAGGATATAGTTGTGTGAGCTTTATAAAGATGGATGGCTTATGGGAATTGCAAATAGCTGCTGTGTGTTAATTTTCCTTGTTTCATTCATTTTTTTTTCTTTTAGTTGAATTTGGAATTTGTACAATTTCTCCAATATGTAAGGAAAACCACAGCTAATTTAGGCTTAAATTCCCCAGTTCAAGAAGAGTTTCAAATGAGTAGAAGACTTTTTCTAACAAATTTCAAAGTTATATTTATATATGTACTGTGAATTCTTGGAACATGCTCAGTTTGTGACTGTTTTAAAAGTGCTCGCCCGAACAGGGACTTGAACCCTGGACCCTCAGATTAAAAGTCTGATGCTCTACCGACTGTGCTATCCGGGCTTCGAAAGTTCCTGTAAGGATATAGTTGTTTGAGCTGTATAAAGACGGATGGTTTATGGGAATTGCAAATAGCTGCTGTGTGTTAATTTTCCTTGTTTCATTCATTTTTTTTTCTTTTAGTTGAATTTGGAATTTATACTATTTCTCCAATATGTAAGGGAAACCACAGCTAATTTAGGCTTAAATTCCCCAGTTGAAGAAGAAATATTCTTTATGTCCTTCTGTTTTTCCTTTTTTTGATCATGTTCTCTTGATATGTAACTCAGAGGAATGAACAAGTTGAAGAAAGTCCAGATGTTCTGGTATTTATTTGAAGCAACATGACATTTTTCTTCTGCAAAACAAGTTTATTTGTCCTTGTCATTCCAAGCACTAGCTTGATATAACTTAAAGAACTAATAAATTCAGAAGACTTGCATAACCAACAACTGCATAATAAAAAGACAATGTAAAACACTTAGCATGAGTTTCAAATGAGTAGAAGACTTTTTCTAACAAATTTCAAAGTTATATTTATATATATTCACATATATACTGTGAATTCTTGGAACAAGCTCAGTTTGTGACTGTTTTAAAAGTGCTCGCCCGAACAGGGACTTGAACCCTCAGATTAAAAGTCTGATGCTCTACCGACTGAGCTATCCGGGCTTCGAAAGTTCCTGTAAGGATATAGTTGTGTGAGCTTTATAAAGACGGATGGTTTATGGGAATTGCAAATAGCTGCTGTGTGTTAATTTTCCTTGTTTCATTCATTTTTTTTTCTTTTAGTTGAATTTGGAATTTATACTATTTCTCCAATATGTAAGGGAAACCACAGCTAATTTAGGCTTAAATTCCCCAGTTGAAGAAGAAATATTCTTTATGTCCTTCTGTTTTTCCTTTTTTTGATCATGTTCTCTTGATATGTAACTCAGAGGAATGAACAAGTTGAAGAAAGTCCAGATGTTCTGGTATTTATTTGAAGCAACATGACATTTTTCTTCTGCAAAACAAGTTTATTTGTCCTTGTCATTCCAAGCACTAGCTTGATATAACTTAAAGAACTAATAAATTCAGAAGACTTGCATAACCAACAACTGCATAATAAAAAGACAATGTAAAACACTTAGCATGAGTTTCAAATGAGTAGAAGACTTTTTCTAACACATTTCAAAGTTATATTTATATATATTCACATATATACTGTGAATTCTTGGAACATGCTCAGTTTGTGACTGTTTTAAAAGTGCTCGCCCGAACAGGGACTTGAACCCTGGACCCTCAGATTAAAAGTCTGATGCTCTACCGACTGAGCTATCCGGGCTTCGAAAGTTCCTGTAAGGATATAGTTGTGTGAGCTTTATAAAGATGGATGGCTTATGGGAATTGCAAATAGCTGCTGTGTGTTAATTTTCCTTGTTTCATTAATTTTTTTTTCTTTTAGTTGAATTTGGAATTTATACTATTTCTCCAATATGTAAGGGAAACCACAGCTAATTTAGGCTTAAATTCCCCAGTTGAAGAAGAAATATTCTTTATGTCCTTCTGTTTTTCCTTTTTTTGATCATGTTCTCTTGATATGTAACTCAGAGGAATGAACAAGTTGAAGAAAGTCCAGATGTTCTGGTATTTATTTGAAGCAACATGACATTTTTCTTCTGCAAAACAAGTTTATTTGTCCTTGTCATTCCAAGCACTAGCTTGATATAACTTAAAGAACTAATAAATTCAGAAGACTTGCATAACCAACAACTGCATAATAAAAAGACAATGTAAAACACTTAGCATGAGTTTCAAATGAGTAGAAGACTTTTTCTAACACATTTCAAAGTTATATTTATATATATTCACATATATACTGTGAATTCTTGGAACAAGCTCAGTTTGTGACTGTTTTAAAAGTGCTCGCCCAAACAGGGACTTGAACCCTCAGATTAAAAGTCTGATGCTCTACCGACTGAGCTATCCGGGCTTCGAAAGTTCCTGTAAGGATATAGTTGTGTGAGCTTTATAAAGACGGATGGTTTATGGGAATTGCAAATAGCTGCTGTGTGTTAATTTTCCTTGTTTCATTCATTTTTTTTTCTTTTAGTTGAATTTGGAATTTATACTATTTCTCCAATATGTAAGGGAAACCACAGCTAATTTAGGCTTAAATTCCCCAGTTGAAGAAGAAATATTCTTTATGTCCTTCTGTTTTTCCTTTTTTTGATCATGTTCTCTTGATATGTAACTCAGAGGAATGAACAAGTTGAAGAAAGTCCAGATGTTCTGGTATTTATTTGAAGCAACATGACATTTTTCTTCTGCAAAACAAGTTTATTTGTCCTTGTCATTCCAAGCACTAGCTTGATATAACTTAAAGAACTAATAAATTCAGAAGACTTGCATAACCAACAACTGCATAATAAAAAGACAATGTAAAACACTTAGCATGAGTTTCAAATGAGTAGAAGACTTTTTCTAACAAATTTCAAAGTTATATTTATATATATTCACATATATACTGTGAATTCTTGGAACAAGCTCAGTTTGTGACTGTTTTAAAAGTGCTCGCCCAAACAGGGACTTGAACCCTCAGATTAAAAGTCTGATGCTCTACCGACTGAGCTATCCGGGCTTCGAAAGTTCCTGTAAGGATATAGTTGTGTGAGCTTTATAAAGACGGATGGTTTATGGGAATTGCAAATAGCTGCTGTGTGTTAATTTTCCTTGTTTCATTCATTTTTTTTTCTTTTAGTTGAATTTGGAATTTATACTATTTCTCCAATATGTAAGGGAAACCACAGCTAATTTAGGCTTAAATTCCCCAGTTGAAGAAGAAATATTCTTTATGTCCTTCTGTTTTTCCTTTTTTTGATCATGTTCTCTTGATATGTAACTCAGAGGAATGAACAAGTTGAAGAAAGTCCAGATGTTCTGGTATTTATTTGAAGCAACATGACATTTTTCTTCTGCAAAACAAGTTTATTTGTCCTTGTCATTCCAAGCACTAGCTTGATATAACTTAAAGAACTAATAAATTCAGAAGACTTGCATAACCAACAACTGCATAATAAAAAGACAATGTAAAACACTTAGCATGAGTTTCAAATGAGTAGAAGACTTTTTCTAACACATTTCAAAGTTATATTTATATATATTCACATATATACTGTGAATTCTTGGAACATGCTCAGTTTGTGACTGTTTTAAAAGTGCTCGCCCGAACAGGGACTTGAACCCTGGACCCTCAGATTAAAAGTCTGATGCTCTACCGACTGAGCTATCCGGGCTTCGAAAGTTCCTGTAAGGATATAGTTGTGTGAGCTTTATAAAGATGGATGGCTTATGGGAATTGCAAATAGCTGCTGTGTGTTAATTTTCCTTGTTTCATTCATTTTTTTTCTTTTAGTTGAATTTGGAATTTGTACAATTTCTCCAATATGTAAGGAAAACCACAGCTAATTTAGGCTTAAATTCCCCAGTTCAAGAAGAGTTTCAAATGAGTAGAAGACTTTTTCTAACAAATTTCAAAGTTATATTTATATATGTACTGTGAATTCTTGGAACATGCTCAGTTTGTGACTGTTTTAAAAGTGCTCGCCCGAACAGGGACTTGAACCCTGGACCCTCAGATTAAAAGTCTGATGCTCTACCGACTGAGGTATCCGGGCTTCGAAAGTTCCTGTAAGGATATAGTTGTGTGAGCTTTATAAAGATGGATGGCTTATGGGAATTGCAAATAGCTGCTGTGTGTTAATTTTCCTTGTTTCATTCATTTTTTTTTCTTTTAGTTGAATTTGGAATTTGTACAATTTCTCCAATATGTAAGGAAAACCACAGCTAATTTAGGCTTAAATTCCCCAGTTCAAGAAGAGTTTCAAATGAGTAGAAGACTTTTTCTAACAAATTTCAAAGTTATATTTATATATGTACTGTGAATTCTTGGAACATGCTCAGTTTGTGACTGTTTTAAAAGTGCTCGCCCGAACAGGGACTTGAACCCTGGACCCTCAGATTAAAAGTCTGATGCTCTACCGACTGTGCTATCCGGGCTTCGAAAGTTCCTGTAAGGATATAGTTGTTTGAGCTTTATAAAGACGGATGGTTTATGGGAATTGCAAATAGCTGCTGTGTGTTAATTTTCCTTGTTTCATTCATTTTTTTTTCTTTTAGTTGAATTTGGAATTTATACTATTTCTCCAATATGTAAGGGAAACCACAGCTAATTTAGGCTTAAATTCCCCAGTTCAAGAAGAAATATTCTTTATGTCCTTCTGTTTTTCCTTTTTTTGATCATGTTCTCTTGATATGTAACTCAGAGGAATGAACAAGTTGAAGAAAGTCCAGATGTTCTGGTATTTATTTGAAGCAACATGACATTTTTCTTCTGCAAAACAAGTTTATTTGTCCTTGTCATTCCAAGCACTAGCTTGATATAACTTAAAGAACTAATAAATTCAGAAGACTTGCATAACCAACAACTGCATAATAAAAAGACAATGTAAAACACTTAGCATGAGTTTCAAATGAGTAGAAGACTTTTTCTAACAAATTTCAAAGTTATATTTATATATATTCACATATATCCCTGTGAATACTTGGAACAAGCTCAGTTTGTGACTGTTTTAAAAGTGCTCGCCCAAACAGGGACTTGAACCCTCAGATTAAAAGTCTGATGCTCTACCGACTGAGCTATCCGGGCTTCGAAAGTTCCTGTAAGGATATAGTTGTGTGAGCTTTATAAAGACGGATGGTTTATGGGAATTGCAAATAGCTGCTGTGTGTTAATTTTCCTTGTTTCATTCATTTTTTTTTCTTTTAGTTGAATTTGGAATTTATACTATTTCTCCAATATGTAAGGGAAACCACAGCTAATTTAGGCTTAAATTCCCCAGTTGAAGAAGAAATATTCTTTATGTCCTTCTGTTTTTCCTTTTTTTGATCATGTTCTCTTGATATGTAACTCAGAGGAATGAACAAGTTGAAGAAAGTCCAGATGTTCTGGTATTTATTTGAAGCAACATGACATTTTTCTTCTGCAAAACAAGTTTATTTGTCCTTGTCATTCCAAGCACTAGCTTGATATAACTTAAAGAACTAATAAATTCAGAAGACTTGCATAACCAACAACTGCATAATAAAAAGACAATGTAAAACACTTAGCATGAGTTTCAAATGAGTAGAAGACTTTTTCTAACACATTTCAAAGTTATATTTATATATATTCACATATATACTGTGAATTCTTGGAACATGCTCAGTTTGTGACTGTTTTAAAAGTGCTCGCCCGAACAGGGACTTGAACCCTGGACCCTCAGATTAAAAGTCTGATGCTCTACCGACTGAGCTATCCGGGCTTCGAAAGTTCCTGTAAGGATATAGTTGTGTGAGCTTTATAACCCCTTAACGACTGAGGACGTGCAGGGTACGTCCTCAGAAAAAAGGCAGTTAATGCCTGAGAACGTACCCTGCACGTCCTCAGTGTGGAAAGCAGCTGGAAGCGATCCTGCTCGCTTCCAGCTGCTTTCCGGTTATTGCAGTGATGCCTCGATATGGAGGCATCCTGCAATAACGTTTGTAAGCCATCCGGTGCAGAGAGAGCCACTCTGTGGCCCTCTCTGCACCGGAGATCGGTGGCTACCGGCGTTGGTGGGTGGGAGCCGGACCGGGAGGCGGGTGGCGGCCATCGATGGCCATGTGGATCTGAAGGGGGGCGGGATCGTGGGCGGGGGTGGCTGGGGGCGCGCACGGGCGCGCGCGCGTGCACGGGAGGGTGGGGGCGGGCGCGTGCACGGGGAGGGAGCGGGTGGGAACCGCTACACTGCAGAAAATGGGGAAATAAAAAATATAATCAAAATAAAATATATACAATGAGCAAGGTGGTGGGGGTTTGTTTGTGGGGGGTGGGGGGTTGGGGGAAGCTACACTACAGAAAAAAACAAAAAACCCCAAAAAAAAGCACTTTTTATTGTAAACTGGGTACTGGCAGACAGCTGCCAGTACCCAAGATGGCCCCCAATAAGGCAGAGGGGAGGGTTAGAGAGCGGTTTTGGGGGGGATCAGGGAGGTTGGGGGCTAAGGGGGGGATCCTACACAGTAGCATATGTAAATATGCTAAAAAAAAAATTCATTTTTTTTTAAAAACTCTTTTATTTTAGTACTGGCAGACTTTCTGCCAGTACTTAAGATGGCGGGGACAATTGTGGGGTGGGGGAGGGAAGGGAGCTGTTTGGGAGGGATCAGGGGGTGGGATGTGTCAGATGGGAGGCTGATCTCTACACTAAAGCTAAAATTAACCCTGCAAGCTCACTACAAACTCCCTAATTAACCCTTTCACTGCTAGCCATAATACACGTGTGAGGCGCAACAGGATTTAGTGGCCTTCTAATTACCAGAAAGCAACGCCAAAGTCATATATGTCTGCTATTTCTGAACAAAGGGGATCCCAGACAAGCATTTACAACCATTTGTGCCATAATTGCACAAGCTGTTTGTAAATGATTTCAGTGAGAAACCTAAAATTGTGAAAAATTTTACGTTTTTTTTAATTTGATCGCATTTGGCGGTGAAATGGTGGCATGAAATATACCAAAATGTGCCTAGATCAATACTTGGGGTTGTCTACTACACTACACTAAAGCTAAAATTAACCCTACAAGCTCCCTAAAAGCTCCCTAATTAACCCCTTAACTGCTGGGCATGATACACTTGTGGTGCGCAGTGGCATTTAGCGGCCTTCTAATTACCAAAAAGCAACGCCAAAGCCATATATGTGTGCTATTTCTGAACAAAGGGGATCCCAGAGAAGAATTTACAACCATTTATGCCATAATTGCACAAGCTGTTTGTAAATGATTTCAGTGAGAAACCTAAAGTTTGTGAAAAAATTCGTGAAAAAGTGAACAATTTTTTGTATTTGATCGCATTTGGCGGTGAAATGGTGGTATGAAATATACCAAAATTGGCCTAGATCAATACCTTGGGATGTCTACTAAAAAAAAATATATACATGTCAAGGGATATTCAGGGATTCCTGAAAGATATCAGTGTTCTAATGTAACTAGCGCTAATTTTGGAAAAAAATGGTTTGGAAATAGCAAAGTGCTACTTGTATTTATGGCCCTATAACTTGCAAAAAAAGCAAAGAACATGTAAACATTGGGTATTTCTAAACTCAGGACAAAATTTAGAAACTATTTAGCATGGGTGTTTTTTGGTGGTTTTAGATATGTAACAGATTTTGGGGGTCAAAGTTAGAAAAAGTGTGTTTTTTTCCATTTTTTCCTCATATTTTATAATTTTTTTTATAGTAAATTATAAGATATGATGAAAATAATGGTATCTTTAGAAAGTCCATTTAATGGCGAGAAAAACGGTATATAATATGTGTGGGTACAGTAAATGAGTAAGAAGAAAATTACAGCTAAACACAAACACTGCAAAAATGTAAAAATAGCCTTGGTCCCAAACGGACAGAAAATGGAAAAGTGCTCTGGTCACTAAGGGGATAAAGATGGATGGCTTATGGGAATTGCAAATAGCTGCTGTGTGTTAATTTTCCTTGTTTCATTAATTTTTTTTTCTTTTAGTTGAATTTGGAATTTGTACAATTTCTCCAATATGTAAGGAAAACCACAGCTAATTTAGGCTTAAATTCCCCAGTTCAAGAAGAGTTTCAAATGAGTAGAAGACTTTTTCTAACAAATTTCAAAGTTATGTTTATATATGTACTGTGAATTCTTGGAACATGCTCAGTTTGTGACTGTTTTAAAAGTGCTCGCCCGAACAGGGACTTGAACCCTGGACCCTCAGATTAAAAGTCTGATGCTCTACCGACTGAGCTATCCGGGCTTCGAAAGTTCCTGTAAGGATTTTTTTTTCTTTTAGTTGAATTTGGAATTTATACTATTTCTCCAATATGTAAGGGAAACCACAGCTAATTTAGGCTTAAATTCCCCAGTTGAAGAAGAAATATTCTTTATGTCCTTCTGTTTTTCCTTTTTTTGATCATGTTCTCTTGATATGTAACTCAGAGGAATGAACAAGTTGAAGAAAGTCCAGATGTTCTGGTATTTATTTGAAGCAACATGACATTTTTCTTCTGCAAAACAAGTTTATTTGTCCTTGTCATTCCAAGCACTAGCTTGATATAACTTAAAGAACTAATAAATTCAGAAGACTTGCATAACCAACAACTGCATAATAAAAAGACAATGTAAAACACTTAGCATGAGTTTCAAATGAGTAGAAGACTTTTTCTAACACATTTCAAAGTTATATTTATATATATTCACATATATACTGTGAATTCTTGGAACAAGCTCAGTTTGTGACTGTTTTAAAAGTGCTCGCCCAAACAGGGACTTGAACCCTCAGATTAAAAGTCTGATGCTCTACCGACTGAGCTATCCGGGCTTCGAAAGTTCCTGTAAGGATATAGTTGTGTGAGCTTTATAAAGACGGATGGTTTATGGGAATTGCAAATAGCTGCTGTGTGTTAATTTTCCTTGTTTCATTCATTTTTTTTTCTTTTAGTTGAATTTGGAATTTATACTATTTCTCCAATATGTAAGGGAAACCACAGCTAATTTAGGCTTAAATTCCCTAGTTCAAGAAGAAATATTCTTTATGTCCTTCTGTTTTTCCTTTTTTTGATCATGTTCTCTTGATATGTAACTCAGAGGAATGAACAAGTTGAAGAAAGTCCAGATGTTCTGGTATTTATTTGAAGCAACATGACATTTTTCTTCTGCAAAACAAGTTTATTTGTCCTTGTCATTCCAAGCACTAGCTTGATATAACTTAAAGAACTAATAAATTCAGAAGACTTGCATAACCAACAACTGCATAATAAAAAGACAATGTAAAAGACTTAGCATGAGTTTCAAATGAGTAGAAGACTTTTTCTAACACATTTCAAAGTTATATTTATATATATTCACATATATACTGTGAATTCTTGGAACATGCTCAGTTTGTGACTGTTTTAAAAGTGCTCGCCCGAACAGGGACTTGAACCCTGGACCCTCAGATTAAAAGTCTGATGCTCTACCGACTGAGCTATCCGGGCTTCGAAAGTTCCTGTAAGGATATAGTTGTGTGAGCTTTATAAAGATGGATGGCTTATGGGAATTGCAAATAGCTGCTGTGTGTTAATTTTCCTTGTTTCATTAATTTTTTTTTCTTTTAGTTGAATTTGGAATTTGTACAATTTCTCCAATATGTAAGGAAAACCACAGCTAATTTAGGCTTAAATTCCCCAGTTCAAGAAGAGTTTCAAATGAGTAGAAGACTTTTTCTAACAAATTTCAAAGTTATATTTATATATGTACTGTGAATTCTTGGAACATGCTCAGTTTGTGACTGTTTTAAAAGTGCTCGCCCGAACAGGGACTTGAACCCTGGACCCTCAGATTAAAAGTCTGATGCTCTACCGACTGAGCTATCCGGGCTTCGAAAGTTCCTGTAAGGATTTTTTTTCTTTTAGTTGAATTTGGAATTTATACTATTTCTCCAATATGTAAGGGAAACCACAGCTAATTTAGGCTTAAATTCCCCAGTTGAAGAAGAAATATTCTTTATGTCCTTCTGTTTTTCCTTTTTTTGATCATGTTCTCTTGATATGTAACTCAGAGGAATGAACAAGTTGAAGAAAGTCCAGATGTTCTGGTATTTATTTGAAGCAACATGACATTTTTCTTCTGCAAAACAAGTTTATTTGTCCTTGTCATTCCAAGCACTAGCTTGATATAATTTAAAGAACTAATAAATTCAGAAGACTTGCATAACCAACAACTGCATAATAAAAAGACAATGTAAAACACTTAGCATGAGTTTCAAATGAGTAGAAGACTTTTTCTAACACATTTCAAAGTTATATTTATATATATTCACATATATAATGTGAATTCTTGGAACATGCTCAGTTTGTGACTGTTTTAAAAGTGCTCGCCCGAACAGGGACTTGAACCCTGGACCCTCAGATTAAAAGTCTGATGCTCTACCGACTGAGCTATCCGGGCTTCGAAAGTTCCTGTAAGGATATAGTTGTGTGAGCTTTATAAAGATGGATGGCTTATGGGAATTGCAAATAGCTGCTGTGTGTTAATTTTCCTTGTTTCATTCATTTTTTTTTCTTTTAGTTGAATTTGGAATTTGTACAATTTCTCCAATATGTAAGGAAAACCACAGCTAATTTAGGCTTAAATTCCCCAGTTCAAGAAGAGTTTCAAATGAGTAGAAGACTTTTTCTAACAAATTTCAAAGTTATATTTATATATGTACTGTGAATTCTTGGAACATGCTCAGTTTGTGACTGTTTTAAAAGTGCTCGCCCGAACAGGGACTTGAACCCTGGACCCTCAGATTAAAAGTCTGATGCTCTACCGACTGAGGTATCCGGGCTTCAAAAGTTCCTGTAAGGATATAGTTGTGTGAGCTTTATAAAGATGGATGGCTTATGGGAATTGCAAATAGCTGCTGTGTGTTAATTTTCCTTGTTTCATTCATTTTTTTTTCTTTTAGTTGAATTTGGAATTTGTACAATTTCTCCAATATGTAAGGAAAACCACAGCTAATTTAGGCTTAAATTCCCCAGTTCAAGAAGAGTTTCAAATGAGTAGAAGACTTTTTCTAACAAATTTCAAAGTTATATTTATATATGTACTGTGAATTCTTGGAACATGCTCAGTTTGTGACTGTTTTAAAAGTGCTCGCCCGAACAGGGACTTGAACCCTGGACCCTCAGATTAAAAGTCTGATGCTCTACCGACTGTGCTATCCGGGCTTCGAAAGTTCCTGTAAGGATATAGTTGTTTGAGCTTTATAAAGACGGATGGTTTATGGGAATTGCAAATAGCTGCTGTGTGTTAATTTTCCTTGTTTCATTCATTTTTTTTTCTTTTAGTTGAATTTGGAATTTATACTATTTCTCCAATATGTAAGGGAAACCACAGCTAATTTAGGCTTAAATTCCCCAGTTGAAGAAGAAATATTCTTTATGTCCTTCTGTTTTTCCTTTTTTTGATCATGTTCTCTTGATATGTAACTCAGAGGAATGAACAAGTTGAAGAAAGTCCAGATGTTCTGGTATTTATTTGAAGCAACATGACATTTTTCTTCTGCAAAACAAGTTTATTTGTCCTTGTCATTCCAAGCACTAGCTTGATATAACTTAAAGAACTAATAAATTCAGAAGACTTGCATAACCAACAACTGCATAATAAAAAGACAATGTAAAACACTTAGCATGAGTTTCAAATGAGTAGAAGACTTTTTCTACAAATTTCAAAGTTATATTTATATATATTCACATATATACCGTGAATTCTTTTTTTTCTTTTAGTTGAATTTGGAATTTGTACAATTTCTCCAATATGTAAGGAAAACCACAGCTAATTTAGGCTTAAATTCCCCAGTTCAAGAAGAGTTTCAAATGAGTAGAAGACTTTTTCTAACAAATTTCAAAGTTATATTTATATATGTACTGTGAATTCTTGGAACATGCTCAGTTTGTGACTGTTTTAAAAGTGCTCGCCCGAACAGGGACTTGAACCCTGGACCCTCAGATTAAAAGTCTGATGCTCTACCGACTGTGCTATCCGGGCTTCGAAAGTTCCTGTAAGGATATAGTTGTTTGAGCTTTATAAAGACGGATGGTTTATGGGAATTGCAAATAGCTGCTGTGTGTTAATTTTCCTTGTTTCATTCATTTTTTTTTCTTTTAGTTGAATTTGGAATTTATACTATTTCTCCAATATGTAAGGGAAACCACAGCTAATTTAGGCTTAAATTCCCCAGTTGAAGAAGAAATATTCTTTATGTCCTTCTGTTTTTCCTTTTTTTGATCATGTTCTCTTGATATGTAACTCAGAGGAATGAACAAGTTGAAGAAAGTCCAGATGTTCTGGTATTTATTTGAAGCAACATGACATTTTTCTTCTGCAAAACAAGTTTATTTGTCCTTGTCATTCCAAGCACTAGCTTGATATAACTTAAAGAACTAATAAATTCAGAAGACTTGCATAACCAACAACTGCATAATAAAAAGACAATGTAAAACACTTAGCATGAGTTTCAAATGAGTAGAAGACTTTTTCTACAAATTTCAAAGTTATATTTATATATATTCACATATATACCGTGAATTCTTGGAACAAGCTCAGTTTGTGACTGTTTTAAAAGTGCTCGCCCAAACAGGGACTTGAACCCTCAGATTAAAAGTCTGATGCTCTACCGACTGAGCTATCCGGGCTTCGAAAGTTCCTGTAAGGATATAGTTGTGTGAGCTTTATAAAGACGGATGGTTTATGGGAATTGCAAATAGCTGCTGTGTGTTAATTTTCCTTGTTTCATTCATTTTTTTTTCTTTTAGTTGAATTTGGAATTTATACTATTTCTCCAATATGTAAGGGAAACCACAGCTAATTTAGGCTTAAATTCCCCAGTTGAAGAAGAAATATTCTTTATGTCCTTCTGTTTTTCCTTTTTTTGATCATGTTCTCTTGATATGTAACTCAGAGGAATGAACAAGTTGAAGAAAGTCCAGATGTTCTGGTATTTATTTGAAGCAACATGACATTTTTCTTCTGCAAAACAAGTTTATTTGTCCTTGTCATTCCAAGCACTAGCTTGATATAACTTAAAGAACTAATAAATTCAGAAGACTTGCATAACCAACAACTGCATAATAAAAAGACAATGTAAAACACTTAGCATGAGTTTCAAATGAGTAGAAGACTTTTTCTAACACATTTCAAAGTTATATTTATATATATTCACATATATACTGTGAATTCTTGGAACATGCTCAGTTTGTGACTGTTTTAAAAGTGCTCGCCCGAACAGGGACTTGAACCCTGGACCCTCAGATTAAAAGTCTGATGCTCTACCGACTGAGCTATCCGGGCTTCGAAAGTTCCTGTAAGGATATAGTTGTGTGAGCTTTATAAAGATGGATGGCTTATGGGAATTGCAAATAGCTGCTGTGTGTTAATTTTCCTTGTTTCATTAATTTTTTTTTCTTTTAGTTGAATTTGGAATTTGTACAATTTCTCCAATATGTAAGGAAAACCACAGCTAATTTAGGCTTAAATTCCCCAGTTCAAGAAGAGTTTCAAATGAGTAGAAGACTTTTTCTAACAAATTTCAAAGTTATGTTTATATATGTACTGTGAATTCTTGGAACATGCTCAGTTTGTGACTGTTTTAAAAGTGCTCGCCCGAACAGGGACTTGAACCCTGGACCCTCAGATTAAAAGTCTGATGCTCTACCGACTGAGCTATCCGGGCTTCGAAAGTTCCTGTAAGGATTTTTTTTCTTTTAGTTGAATTTGGAATTTATACTATTTCTCCAATATGTAAGGGAAACCACAGCTAATTTAGGCTTAAATTCCCCAGTTGAAGAAGAAATATTCTTTATGTCCTTCTGTTTTTCCTTTTTTTGATCATGTTCTCTTGATATGTAACTCAGAGGAATGAACAAGTTGAAGAAAGTCCAGATGTTCTGGTATTTATTTGAAGCAACATGACATTTTTCTTCTGCAAAACAAGTTTATTTTTCCTTGTCATTCCAAGCACTAGCTTGATATAACTTAAAGAACTAATAAATTCAGAAGACTTGCATAACCAACAACTGCATAATAAAAAGACAATGTAAAACACTTAGCATGAGTTTCAAATGAGTAGAAGACTTTTTCTAACACATTTCAAAGTTATATTTATATATATTCACATATATACTGTGAATTCTTGGAACAAGCTCAGTTTGTGACTGTTTTAAAAGTGCTCGCCCAAACAGGGACTTGAACCCTCAGATTAAAAGTCTGATGCTCTACCGACTGAGCTATCCGGGCTTCGAAAGTTCCTGTAAGGATATAGTTGTGTGAGCTTTATAAAGACGGATGGTTTATGGGAATTGCAAATAGCTGCTGTGTGTTAATTTTCCTTGTTTCATTCATTTTTTTTTCTTTTAGTTGAATTTGGAATTTATACTATTTCTCCAATATGTAAGGGAAACCACAGCTAATTTAGGCTTAAATTCCCCAGTTCAAGAAGAAATATTCTTTATGTCCTTCTGTTTTTCCTTTTTTTGATCATGTTCTCTTGATATGTAACTCAGAGGAATGAACAAGTTGAAGAAAGTCCAGATGTTCTGGTATTTATTTGAAGCAACATGACATTTTTCTTCTGCAAAACAAGTTTATTTTTCCTTGTCATTCCAAGCACTAGCTTGATATAACTTAAAGAACTAATAAATTCAGAAGACTTGCATAACCAACAACTGCATAATAAAAAGACAATGTAAAACACTTAGCATGAGTTTCAAATGAGTAGAAGACTTTTTCTAACACATTTCAAAGTTATATTTATATATATTCACATATATACTGTGAATTCTTGGAACATGCTCAGTTTGTGACTGTTTTAAAAGTGCTCGCCCGAACAGGGACTTGAACCCTGGACCCTCAGATTAAAAGTCTGATGCTCTACCGACTGAGCTATCCGGGCTTCGAAAGTTCCTGTAAGGATATAGTTGTGTGAGCTTTATAAAGATGGATGGCTTATGGGAATTGCAAATAGCTGCTGTGTGTTAATTTTCCTTGTTTCATTAATTTTTTTTTCTTTTAGTTGAATTTGGAATTTGTACAATTTCTCCAATATGTAAGGAAAACCACAGCTAATTTAGGCTTAAATTCCCCAGTTCAAGAAGAGTTTCAAATGAGTAGAAGAATTTTTCTAACAAATTTCAAAGTTATATTTATATATGTACTGTGAATTCTTGGAACATGCTCAGTTTGTGACTGTTTTAAAAGTGCTCGCCCGAACAGGGACTTGAACCCTGGACCCTCAGATTAAAAGTCTGATGCTCTACCGACTGAGCTATCCGGGCTTCGAAAGTTCCTGTAAGGATTTTTTTTCTTTTAGTTGAATTTGGAATTTATACTATTTCTCCAATATGTAAGGGAAACCACAGCTAATTTAGGCTTAAATTCCCCAGTTGAAGAAGAAATATTCTTTATGTCCTTCTGTTTTTCCTTTTTTTGATCATGTTCTCTTGATATGTAACTCAGAGGAATGAACAAGTTGAAGAAAGTCCAGATGTTCTGGTATTTATTTGAAGCAACATGACATTTTTCTTCTGCAAAACAAGTTTATTTGTCCTTGTCATTCCAAGCACTAGCTTGATATAATTTAAAGAACTAATAAATTCAGAAGACTTGCATAACCAACAACTGCATAATAAAAAGACAATGTAAAACACTTAGCATGAGTTTCAAATGAGTAGAAGACTTTTTCTAACACATTTCAAAGTTATATTTATATATATTCACATATATAATGTGAATTCTTGGAACATGCTCAGTTTGTGACTGTTTTAAAAGTGCTCGCCCGAACAGGGACTTGAACCCTGGACCCTCAGATTAAAAGTCTGATGCTCTACCGACTGAGCTATCCGGGCTTCGAAAGTTCCTGTAAGGATATAGTTGTGTGAGCTTTATAAAGATGGATGGCTTATGGGAATTGCAAATAGCTGCTGTGTGTTAATTTTCCTTGTTTCATTCATTTTTTTTTCTTTTAGTTGAATTTGGAATTTGTACAATTTCTCCAATATGTAAGGAAAACCACAGCTAATTTAGGCTTAAATTCCCCAGTTCAAGAAGAGTTTCAAATGAGTAGAAGACTTTTTCTAACAAATTTCAAAGTTATATTTATATATGTACTGTGAATTCTTGGAACATGCTCAGTTTGTGACTGTTTTAAAAGTGCTCGCCCGAACAGGGACTTGAACCCTGGACCCTCAGATTAAAAGTCTGATGCTCTACCGACTGAGGTATCCGGGCTTCAAAAGTTCCTGTAAGGATATAGTTGTGTGAGCTTTATAAAGATGGATGGCTTATGGGAATTGCAAATAGCTGCTGTGTGTTAATTTTCCTTGTTTCATTCATTTTTTTTTCTTTTAGTTGAATTTGGAATTTGTACAATTTCTCCAATATGTAAGGAAAACCACAGCTAATTTAGGCTTAAATTCCCCAGTTCAAGAAGAGTTTCAAATGAGTAGAAGACTTTTTCTAACAAATTTCAAAGTTATATTTATATATGTACTGTGAATTCTTGGAACATG
Organism: Bombina bombina; assembly: GCF_027579735.1. Lineage (NCBI taxonomy): Eukaryota > Metazoa > Chordata > Amphibia > Anura > Bombinatoridae > Bombina > Bombina bombina. Next base: position 866,666,035 of record NC_069502.1, on the reverse strand, counting down.
CTCAGTTTGTGACTGTTTTAAAAGTGCTCGCCCGAACAGAGACTTGAACCCTGGACCCTCAGATTAAAAGTCTGATGCTCTACCGACTGTGCTATCCGGGCTTCGAAAGTCCCGAACAGAGACTTGAACCCTGGACCCTCAGATTAAAAGTCTGATGCTCTACCGACTGTGCTATCCGGGCTTCGAAAGTTCCTGTAAGGATATAGTTGTTTGAGCTTTATAAAGACGGATGGTTTATGGGAATTGCAAATAGCTGCTGTGTGTTAATTTTCCTTGTTTCATTCATTTTTTTTTCTTTTAGTTGAATTTGGAATTTATACTATTTCTCCAATATGTAAGGGAAACCACAGCTAATTTAGGCTTAAATTCCCCAGTTGAAGAAGAAATATTCTTTATGTCCTTCTGTTTTTCCTTTTTTTGATCATGTTCTCTTGATATGTAACTCAGAGGAATGAACAAGTTGAAGAAAGTCCAGATGTTCTGGTATTTATTTGAAGCAACATGACATTTTTCTTCTGCAAAACAAGTTTATTTGTCCTTGTCATTCCAAGCACTAGCTTGATATAACTTAAAGAACTAATAAATTCAGAAGACTTGCATAACCAACAACTGCATAATAAAAAGACAATGTAAAACACTTAGCATGAGTTTCAAATGAGTAGAAGACTTTTTCTACAAATTTCAAAGTTATATTTATATATATTCACATATATACCGTGAATTCTTGGAACAAGCTCAGTTTGTGACTGTTTTAAAAGTGCTCGCCCAAACAGGGACTTGAACCCTCAGATTAAAAGTCTGATGCTCTACCGACTGAGCTATCCGGGCTTCGAAAGTTCCTGTAAGGATATAGTTGTGTGAGCTTTATAAAGACGGATGGTTTATGGGAATTGCAAATAGCTGCTGTGTGTTAATTTTCCTTGTTTCATTCATTTTTTTTTCTTTTAGTTGAATTTGGAATTTATACTATTTCTCCAATATGTAAGGGAAACCACAGCTAATTTAGGCTTAAATTCCCCAGTTGAAGAAGAAATATTCTTTATGTCCTTCTGTTTTTCCTTTTTTTGATCATGTTCTCTTGATATGTAACTCAGAGGAATGAACAAGTTGAAGAAAGTCCAGATGTTCTGGTATTTATTTGAAGCAACATGACATTTTTCTTCTGCAAAACAAGTTTATTTGTCCTTGTCATTCCAAGCACTAGCTTGATATAACTTAAAGAACTAATAAATTCAGAAGACTTGCATAACCAACAACTGCATAATAAAAAGACAATGTAAAACACTTAGCATGAGTTTCAAATGAGTAGAAGACTTTTTCTAACACATTTCAAAGTTATATTTATATATATTCACATATATACTGTGAATTCTTGGAACATGCTCAGTTTGTGACTGTTTTAAAAGTGCTCGCCCGAACAGGGACTTGAACCCTGGACCCTCAGATTAAAAGTCTGATGCTCTACCGACTGAGCTATCCGGGCTTCGAAAGTTCCTGTAAGGATATAGTTGTGTGAGCTTTATAAAGATGGATGGCTTATGGGAATTGCAAATAGCTGCTGTGTGTTAATTTTCCTTGTTTCATTCATTTTTTTTTCTTTTAGTTGAATTTGGAATTTGTACAATTTCTCCAATATGTAAGGAAAACCACAGCTAATTTAGGCTTAAATTCCCCAGTTCAAGAAGAGTTTCAAATGAGTAGAAGACTTTTTCTAACAAATTTCAAAGTTATATTTATATATGTACTGTGAATTCTTGGAACATGCTCAGTTTGTGACTGTTTTAAAAGTGCTCGCCCGAACAGGGACTTGAACCCTGGACCCTCAGATTAAAAGTCTGATGCTCTACCGACTGAGCTATCCGGGCTTCGAAAGTTCCTGTAAGGATTTTTTTTCTTTTAGTTGAATTTGGAATTTATACTATTTCTCCAATATGTAAGGGAAACCACAGCTAATTTAGGCTTAAATTCCCCAGTTGAAGAAGAAATATTCTTTATGTCCTTCTGTTTTTCCTTTTTTTGATCATGTTCTCTTGATATGTAACTCAGAGGAATGAACAAGTTGAAGAAAGTCCAGATGTTCTGGTATTTATTTGAAGCAACATGACATTTTTCTTCTGCAAAACAAGTTTATTTGTCCTTGTCATTCCAAGCACTAGCTTGATATAACTTAAAGAACTAATAAATTCAGAAGACTTGCATAACCAACAACTGCATAATAAAAAGACAATGTAAAACACTTAGCATGAGTTTCAAATGAGTAGAAGACTTTTTCTAACACATTTCAAAGTTATATTTATATATATTCAAATATATAATGTGAATTCTTGGAACATGCTCAGTTTGTGACTGTTTTAAAAGTGCTCACCCGAACAGGGACTTGAACCCTGGACCCTCAGATTAAAAGTCTGATGCTCTACCGACTGAGCTATCCGGGCTTCGAAAGTTCCTGTAAGGATATAGTTGTGTGAGCTTTATAAAGATGGATGGCTTATGGGAATTGCAAATAGCTGCTGTTGTGTGTTAATTTTCCTTGTTTCATTCATTTTTTTTTCTTTTAGTTGAATTTGGAATTTGTACAATTTCTCCAATATGTAAGGAAAACCACAGCTAATTTAGGCTTAAATTCCCCAGTTCAAGAAGAGTTTCAAATGAGTAGAAGACTTTTTCTAACAAATTTCAAAGTTATATTTATATATGTACTGTGAATTCTTGGAACATGCTCAGTTTGTGACTGTTTTAAAAGTGCTCGCCCGAACAGGGACTTGAACCCTGGACCCTCAGATTAAAAGTCTGATGCTCTACCGACTGAGCTATCCGGGCTTCGAAAGTTCCTGTAAGGATTTTTTTTCTTTTAGTTGAATTTGGAATTTATACTATTTCTCCAATATGTAAGGGAAACCACAGCTAATTTAGGCTTAAATTCCCCAGTTGAAGAAGAAATATTCTTTATGTCCTTCTGTTTTTCCTTTTTTTGATCATGTTCTCTTGATATGTAACTCAGAGGAATGAACAAGTTGAAGAAAGTCCAGATGTTCTGGTATTTATTTGAAGCAACATGACATTTTTCTTCTGCAAAACAAGTTTATTTGTCCTTGTCATTCCAAGCACTAGCTTGATATAACTTAAAGAACTAATAAATTCAGAAGACTTGCATAACCAACAACTGCATAATAAAAAGACAATGTAAAACACTTAGCATGAGTTTCAAATGAGTAGAAGACTTTTTCTAACACATTTCAAAGTTATATTTATATATATTCACATATATAATGTGAATTCTTGGAACATGCTCAGTTTGTGACTGTTTTAAAAGTGCTCGCCCGAACAGGGACTTGAACCCTGGACCCTCAGATTAAAAGTCTGATGCTCTACCGACTGAGCTATCCGGGCTTCGAAAGTTCCTGTAAGGATATAGTTGTGTGAGCTTTATAAAGATGGATGGCTTATGGGAATTGCAAATAGCTGCTGTGTGTTAATTTTCCTTGTTTCATTCATTTTTTTTTCTTTTAGTTGAATTTGGAATTTGTACAATTTCTCCAATATGTAAGGAAAACCACAGCTAATTTAGGCTTAAATTCCCCAGTTCAAGAAGAGTTTCAAATGAGTAGAAGACTTTTTCTAACAAATATCAAAGTTATATTTATATATGTACTGTGAATTCTTGGAACATGCTCAGTTTGTGACTGTTTTAAAAGTGCTCGCCCGAACAGGGACTTGAACCCTGGACCCTCAGATTAAAAGTCTGATGCTCTACCGACTGAGCTATCCGGGCTTCAAAAGTTCCTGTAAGGATATAGTTGTGTGAGCTTTATAAAGATGGATGGCTTATGGGAATTGCAAATAGCTGCTGTGTGTTAATTTTCCTTGTTTCATTCATTTTTTTTTCTTTTAGTTGAATTTGGAATTTGTACAATTTCTCCAATATGTAAGGAAAACCACAGCTAATTTAGGCTTACATTCCCCAGTTCAAGAAGAGTTTCAAATGAGTAGAAGACTTTTTCTAACAAATATCAAAGTTATATTTATATATGTACTGTGAATTCTTGGAACATGCTCAGTTTGTGACTGTTTTAAAAGTGCTCGCCCGAACAGGGACTTGAACCCTGGACCCTCAGATTAAAAGTCTGATGCTTTACCGACTGAGCTATCCGGGCTTCGAAAGTTCCTGTAAGGATATAGTTGTGTGAGCTTTATAAAGATGGATGGCTTATGGGAATTGCAAATAGCTGCTGTGTGTTAATTTTCCTTGTTTCATTAATTTTTTTTTCTTTTAGTTGAATTTGGAATTTGTACAATTTCTCCAATATGTAAGGAAAACCACAGCTAATTTAGGCTTAAATTCCCCAGTTCAAGAAGAGTTTCAAATGAGTAGAAGACTTTTTCTAACAAATTTCAAAGTTATATTTATATATGTACTGTGAATTCTTGGAACATGCTCAGTTTGTGACTGTTTTAAAAGTGCTCGCCCGAACAGGGACTTGAACCCTGGACCCTCAGATTAAAAGTCTGATGCTCTACCGACTGAGCTATCCGGGCTTCGAAAGTTCCTGTAAGGATTTTTTTTCTTTTAGTTGAATTTGGAATTTATACTATTTCTCCAATATGTAAGGGAAACCACAGCTAATTTAGGCTTAAATTCCCCAGTTGAAGAAGAAATATTCTTTATGTCCTTCTGTTTTTCCTTTTTTTGATCATGTTCTCTTGATATGTAACTCAGAGGAATGAACAAGTTGAAGAAAGTCCAGATTTTCTGGTATTTATTTGAAGCAACATGACATTTTTCTTCTGCAAAACAAGTTTATTTGTCCTTGTCATTCCAAGCACTAGCTTGATATAACTTAAAGAACTAATAAATTCAGAAGACTTGCATAACCAACAACTGCATAATAAAAAGACAATGTAAAACACTTAGCATGAGTTTCAAATGAGTAGAAGACTTTTTCTAACACATTTCAAAGTTATATTTATATATATTCACATATATAATGTGAATTCTTGGAACATGCTCAGTTTGTGACTGTTTTAAAAGTGCTCGCCCGAACAGGGACTTGAACCCTGGACCCTCAGATTAAAAGTCTGATGCTCTACCGACTGAGATATCCGGGCTTCGAAAGTTCCTGTAAGGATATAGTTGTGTGAGCTTTATAAAGATGGATGGCTTATGGGAATTGCAAATAGCTGCTGTGTGTTAATTTTCCTTGTTTCATTAATTTTTTTTTCTTTTAGTTGAATTTGGAATTTGTACAATTTCTCCAATATGTAAGGAAAACCACAGCTAATTTAGGCTTAAATTCCCCAGTTCAAGAAGAGTTTCAAATGAGTAGAAGACTTTTTCTAACAAATTTCAAAGTTATATTTATATATGTACTGTGAATTCTTGGAACATGCTCAGTTTGTGACTGTTTTAAAAGTGCTCGCCCGAACAGGGACTTGAACCCTGGACCCTCAGATTAAAAGTCTGATGCTCTACCGACTGAGCTATCCGGGCTTCGAAAGTTCCTGTAAGGATTTTTTTTCTTTTAGTTGAATTTGGAATTTATACTATTTCTCCAATATGTAAGGGAAACCACAGCTAATTTAGGCTTAAATTCCCCAGTTGAAGAAGAAATATTCTTTATGTCCTTCTGTTTTTCCTTTTTTTGATCATGTTCTCTTGATATGTAACTCAGAGGAATGAACAAGTTGAAGAAAGTCCAGATGTTCTGGTATTTATTTGAAGCAACATGACATTTTTCTTCTGCAAAACAAGTTTATTTGTCCTTGTCATTCCAAGCACTAGCTTGATATAACTTAAAGAACTAATAAATTCAGAAGACTTGCATAACCAACAACTGCATAATAAAAAGACAATGTAAAACACTTAGCATGAGTTTCAAATGAGTAGAAGACTTTTTCTAACACATTTCAAAGTTATATTTATATATATTCACATATATAATGTGAATTCTTGGAACATGCTCAGTTTGTGACTGTTTTAAAAGTGCTCGCCCGAACAGGGACTTGAACCCTGGACCCTCAGATTAAAAGTCTGATGCTCTACCGACTGAGCTATCCGGGCTTCGAAAGTTCCTGTAAGGATATAGTTGTGTGAGCTTTATAAAGATGGATGGCTTATGGGAATTGCAAATAGCTGCTGTGTGTTAATTTTCCTTGTTTCATTCATTTTTTTTTCTTTTAGTTGAATTTGGAATTTGTACAATTTCTCCAATATGTATGGAAAACCACAGCTAATTTAGGCTTAAATTCCCCAGTTCAAGAAGAGTTTCAAATGAGTAGAAGACTTTTTCTAACAAATTTCAAAGTTATATTTATATATGTACTGTGAATTCTTGGAACATGCTCAGTTTGTGACTGTTTTAAAAGTGCTCGCCCGAACAGGGACTTGAACCCTGGACCCTCAGATTAAAAGTCTGATGCTCTACCGACTGAGCTATCCGGGCTTCGAAAGTTCCTGTAAGGATATAGTTGTGTGAGCTTTATAAAGATGGATGGCTTATGGGAATTGCAAATAGCTGCTGTGTGTTAATTTTCCTTGTTTCATTCATTTTTTTTTCTTTTAGTTGAATTTGGAATTTGTACAATTTCTCCAATATGTAAGGAAAACCACAGCTAATTTAGGCTTAAATTCCCCAGTTCAAGAAGAGTTTCAAATGAGTAGAAGACTTTTTCTAACAAATTTCAAAGTTATATTTATATATGTACTGTGAATTCTTGGAACATGCTCAGTTTGTGACTGTTTTAAAAGTGCTCGCCCGAACAGGGACTTGAACCCTGGACCCTCAGATTAAAAGTCTGATGCTCTACCGACTGAGCTATCCGGGCTTCAAAAGTTCCTGTAAGGATATAGTTGTGTGAGCTTTATAAAGATGGATGGCTTATGGGAATTGCAAATAGCTGCTGTGTGTTAATTTTCCTTGTTTCATTCATTTTTTTTTCTTTTAGTTGAATTTGGAATTTGTACAATTTCTCCAATATGTAAGGAAAACCACAGCTAATTTAGGCTTAAATTCCCCAGTTCAAGAAGAGTTTCAAATGAGTAGAAGACTTTTTCTAACAAATATCAAAGTTATATTTATATATGTACTGTGAATTCTTGGAACATGCTCAGTTTGTGACTGTTTTAAAAGTGCTCGCCCGAACAGGGACTTGAACCCTGGACCCTCAGATTAAAAGTCTGATGCTTTACCGACTGAGCTATCCGGGCTTCGAAAGTTCCTGTAAGGATATAGTTGTGTGAGCTTTATAAAGATGGATGGCTTATGGGAATTGCAAATAGCTGCTGTGTGTTAATTTTCCTTGTTTCATTAATTTTTTTTTCTTTTAGTTGAATTTGGAATTTGTACAATTTCTCCAATATGTAAGGAAAACCACAGCTAATTTAGGCTTAAATTCCCCAGTTCAAGAAGAGTTTCAAATGAGTAGAAGACTTTTTCTAACAAATTTCAAAGTTATATTTATATATGTACTGTGAATTCTTGGAACATGCTCAGTTTGTGACTGTTTTAAAAGTGCTCGCCCGAACAGGGACTTGAACCCTGGACCCTCAGATTAAAAGTCTGATGCTCTACCGACTGAGCTATCCGGGCTTCGAAAGTTCCTGTAAGGATTTTTTTTCTTTTAGTTGAATTTGGAATTTATACTATTTCTCCAATATGTAAGGGAAACCACAGCTAATTTAGGCTTAAATTCCCCAGTTGAAGAAGAAATATTCTTTATGTCCTTCTGTTTTTCCTTTTTTTGATCATGTTCTCTTGATATGTAACTCAGAGGAATGAACAAGTTGAAGAAAGTCCAGATGTTCTGGTATTTATTTGAAGCAACATGACATTTTTCTTCTGCAAAACAAGTTTATTTGTCCTTGTCATTCCAAGCACTAGCTTGATATAACTTAAAGAACTAATAAATTCAGAAGACTTGCATAACCAACAACTGCATAATAAAAAGACAATGTAAAACACTTAGCATGAGTTTCAAATGAGTAGAAGACTTTTTCTAACACATTTCAAAGTTATATTTATATATATTCACATATATACTGTGAATTCTTGGAACATGCTCAGTTTGTGACTGTTTTAAAAGTGCTCGCCCGAACAGGGACTTGAACCCTGGACCCTCAGATTAAAAGTCTGATGCTCTACCGACTGAGCTATCCGGGCTTCGAAAGTTCCTGTAAGGATATAGTTGTGTGAGCTTTATAAAGATGGATGGCTTATGGGAATTGCAAATAGCTGCTGTGTGTTAATTTTCCTTGTTTCATTCATTTTTTTTTCTTTTAGTTGAATTTGGAATTTGTACAATTTCTCCAATATGTAAGGGAAATCACAGCTAATTTAGGCTTAAATTCCGCAGCTGAAGAAGAAATATTCTTTATGTCCTTCTGTTTTTCCTTTTTTTGATCATGTTCTCTTGATATGTAACTCAGAGGAATGAACAAGTTGAAGAAAGTCCAGATGTTCTGGTATTTATTTGAAGCAACATGACATTTTTCTTCTGCAAAACAAGTTTACTTTTCCTTGTCATTCCTAGCACTAGCTTGATATAACTTAAAGAACTAATAAATTCAGAAGACTTGCATAACCAACAACTGCATAATAAAAAGACAAAGTAAAACACTTAGCATGAGTTTCAAATGAGTAGAAGACTTTTTCTAACAAATTTCAAAGTTATATTTATATATATTCACATATATACTGTGAATTCTTGGAACATGATCGGTTTGTGACTGTTTTAAAAGTGCTCGCCCGAACAGGGACTTGAACCCTGGACCCTCAGATTAAAAGTCTGATGCTCTACCGACTGAGCTATCCGGGCTTCGAAAGTTCCTGTAAGGATATAGTTGTGTGAGCTTTATAAAGACGGATGGTTTAAGGGAATTGCAAATAGCTGCTGTGTGTTTATTTTCCTTGTTTCATTCATTATTTTTCTTTTAGTTGAATTTGGAATTTATACTATTTCTCCAATATGTAAGGAAAACCACAGCTAATTTAGGCTTAAATTCCCCAGTTCAAGAAGAGTTTCAAATGAGTAGAAGACTTTTTCTAACAAATTTCAAAGTTATATTTATATATGCACTGTGAATTCTTGGAACATGCTCAGTTTGTGACTGTTTTAAAAGTGCTCGCCCGAACAGGGACTTGAACCCTGGACCCTCAGATTAAAAGTCTGATGCTCTACCGACTGAGCTATCCGGGCTTCGAAAGTTCCTGTAAGGATATAGTTGTGTGAGCTTTATAAAGACGGATGGTTTATGGGAATTGCAAATAGCTGCTGTGTGTTAATTTTCCTAT